>NC_142649.1:19239545-19542575 GCF_055504915.1 Nelumbo nucifera
TTAGGTCATTCGATTTTGGTTGATTTACAAATGGCTAAAGTGAAACTGATCCAACTTGGTCGAATTGGAAAATTTTTGAACCAAAGCCAACCTAAAATACTAGAAAACTAACCAACTCGGGTCGAGTTAATCGAGTTGGTCGGTTTCATTAGTTTGATGAATAAACCTAACTAAAATTAATTATTGTTATTTTTGTATTATAAATTTCTTTTAAAAGTAGTTTATAAAATATGAATAATTATTAATTATTGAAAAAGTTGAAAACATAAAACAATTGTATACTCTTATGTGTTTCTATTAGGGGCATTTACTAGAACACACTTTTAGGGATGGCAATTTTCCCCATCCCCGACGGTAACCTAACTTCCCTGACCCAATGGGGATGGGGATTGTCTTGGTGGGGCAGGGGTAGAGACAAGGATCAATAGGAATCCCCGGTCAGGGTCGGGGATGGGGTTGATATCCCATATATACATATATATATATATATATTAAATATATTATTATATTATTTATATTATATATATCAAAATATATTTAAAACATTGTTTATAATTTAAAATTTTTATTTATTTTAAAAACTATTATCTAAAAACATTTTGGGGACTCAGGTCCCCACGGGGAACCCATCCCCGTCGGGGATCGGGGATGGGTGTTAATTTTAGAATCGGGGTCAGGGACGAGGAATATGATCCCCACCCCAAACCCGCCCCGTTGCCATTCCTACACACCTTATAGTTTTACATATTTACTTAAACCAACCTTATAGTTTTCATTTTACTAAAACATCCCATATATTTTACAACTTATTTATTTAATCAACCTTACATTAAGGAGTGTTTGTTTTGCCATTAGGCCCATGATTTTTTATTTCAAAAATACCCTTAACACTTTTTTTGTATAGAAAACAAAATTGACCAAATATAGCCAATAGAGTGGTTGTCCCGGGCCATTTCTCCCTCCTCTAGGATAATTTAGGGGATCAGTGGTTCAGCATGGCCCACATCTCGAGCCCGCACGGACCCGTGCCATGCCATGGGTCAGGCTGGTCCATGGGTCGAGCCTTGGGCCATGCCATGCCGCACACCAAGCCAAGCTCAAGGCAAGGCACCCACTCTCCGTCCAAGGTTTTTAAAATCGGACCGGAAAAGGAACCGTTATGGGGTCGAACGGTCTATTTGTCAAATGGATGACCCGTTCTGACAAAAAAAATAAAAAATTAGAAAAACAAAAAAAGGATAAAAACTATTGTCTGGGTTGACAATTCGACCGCCCAGGTCAGCGATTCGTTAACCAAATAAACGGTTTTTGGACAAAACAAGGTTTTGAGGAGAAACGGTTCAATTCCCAATTTTCGGTCTAACCATTAGGTTTGATCCAGTTTTGAAAACACTATCCCCGTCAGCCCAATATTCGATTTGATGATAGAAATGATTAAAAGGATATATTGAGTATCAACCACATGGTAAATTTCTAAAAGTACACTAAATTGTCTTTAATATTCAAAAATGTAATTTTATGAAAATTTTGGAAAATTTATTGTACTTGTGTAATTTTGCAAGTTTATTCAAATTTATTTAAACTTTTATTAAATAAATTATTTTCTTTTTAAATGGTTTACTTACAGAATTATACTAATTTATCTTATAATTTCTAATATAAACTAACCAATAATTTCCTTTTTCCAATATTATACTATTTATCTTAATAATTTTTGTAATTATTTGTTCAAATTATAGTTTTTCATTTCCCATAGTCATTTATCTTTACTAATTTTCAATAATTTGCAATGAAAATCACATAATTTTTCAATGATTTTCTAAAATCTATCAAATGTAATAAATTTTCCTAAAATTTCCAAAATATTCTAATAATTTTCAATAATTATTTAATGCATTTTAAATAAACTTTCAAATACTTTATATCTTTTAATTTCCAAAATGTTATTTTATGAAAATGTAGTTTTATGAAAATTTTTTTAAAAAATTATTACATTTGTGTAACTATGGGGATTTATTGAATTTTTTTTAAAATTGTTATTAAATATATATTTTTATTTGGACTGGATAGGGAACCTCGACCTTCTCGAACCATCAACCCATAATTGGATACTTTTTCAAAAAAGGCCCCTCCAAGGTTATTTATCCCACGGATAAGGTTATTTAATAACAATTAGTGTTAGTGAAAATTTGTGAAAACTGTATACTTTTTCAAAAAAGGCCCCTCCAAGGTAATAACCTTGTAGAGTAGGGGTAAATATCCAAAATCTGGATACTTTTGAAAAAAGGCTCCTCCTAGGTAAAACCTTGTGGAATCAAGGTAAATTGGCGAAAACTGGATACTTTTTGAAAAAAGACCCCTCTTATGTATTTATCCTAAAGAGTCAGGGAAAATTTGCAAAAATAGGAAACTTTTTGAAAAAAGGCCACTCCAAGGTAAATAACCTTGTAGACTAGGGGTAAATATCCAAAAACTATATACTTTTGACAAAAGGCTCCTCCTAGGTAAAAACCTTGTGGAGTCGAGGTAAATTGGTGAAAACTGTATACTTTTTGAAAAAAAGGCCCTACCTACATAAAAACCATGTAGTGTCAGTGTAAACTTGTAAAAACTGGATACTTTTTCAAAAAAGGCCCCTCCTATGTATTTACCATGAGGAGTTAGGGAAAACTTGCAAAAACATGAAACTTTTTGAAAAAAGGCCCCTCCAAGGTAATAACCTTGTAGAGTAGGGGTAAATATCCAAAAACTAGATACTTTTGAAAAAAAAATGCTCCTCCTATGTAAAAACCTTGTGGAGTCGAGGTAAATTGGTGAAAACTAGATGCTTTTTGAAAAAAGGCCCCTCTTACATAAAAACCATGTAGTGCTAGTGTAAATTTGTGAAAACTGGATACTTTTTCAAAAAAGGCACCTCCTATGTATTTACCATGAGGAGTCTGGGAATATTTGCAAAAATAGGAAACTTTTTGAAAAAAGGTTCTCCAAGGTAATAACCTTGTAGAGTAGGGGTAAATATAAAAAAACTACATACTTTTGAAAAAAAGGCTCCTCCTACGTAAAAACCTTGTGGAGTCAAGGTAAATTGGCGAAAACCGGATACTTTTTGAAAAAATGCCCCTCCTACATAAAAAAACATGTAGTGTTAGTGTAAATTTGTGAAAGTTGGATACTTTTTCAAAAAAGGCCCCTCCTGCATAAAAAACATGTAGTGTTGGTGTAAATTTGTGAAAACTGGATACTTTTTCAAAAAAGGCACCTCCTATGTATTTACCATGAGGAGTCTGGGAATATTTGCAAAAATAAGAAACTTTTTGAAAAAATGCCCCTCCAAGGTAATAACCTTGTAGAATAGGGGTAAATATCCAAAAACTGGATAATTGTGGAAAAAAAAAAGGCTCCTCCTAGGTAAAAACCTTGTGGAATCATGGTAAATTGGTGAAAATTGCATACTTTTTGTAAAAAGGCCCCTCCTACATAAAAACCATGTAGTGTCAGTGTAAATTTGTGAAAACTGGATACTTTTTGAAAAAGGTCTCTCCTATGTATTTACCATGAGGAGTCAGGGAAAATTTGCAAAAACATGAAACTTTTTGAAAAAAGGCCCCTCCAAGGTAATAACCTTGTAGAGTGGGGGTAAATATCCAAAAACTAGATACTTTTGAAAAAAGGCTCCTCCTAGGTAAAAACCTTGTGGAGTCATGGTAAATTGGTGAAAACTGGATACTTTTGAAAAAAGGCCCCTCCAAGATAAAAACCATGTAGTGTTAGTGTAAATTGGAGAAAACTGGATACTTTTTCAAAATAGGCACCTCTTATGTATTTACCATGGGGAGTCAGGGAAAATTTACAAAAACAGGAAACTTTTTGAAAAAAGGCCCCTCCAAGGTTATAACCTAGTAAAGTAGGGGTAAATGTCCAAAACTTTACACTTCTCGAACCGTCAACCCATACAACAGTTTTGGCCTTTTTTGTTTTTCTATTTTTTCTTTTATTTTTGTTGTCAGAGCGGGAACTTTATTCAAACCGAATAGTCGAACTGTTTGACCCCATAACGGTTCCCTATCCTGTCCAATTTTAAAAACCTTGAACGGGGAGTGGGTGCCTTGCCCTGAGCTTAGCTTGGTGTGCGGAATGGCCTGTCCAAGGCCCGACCCACGACACTACACGGGCCCGTGCGGGCTCAGGTCATGGCCCATGCCGAACAGACCCCCCAAATTATCCTAGAGGAGGGAGGCACAACCCGAGAAGTGTCGTGCCTATCGAGAATTTTCCCATATATAATTGGTTCCCTATCCGTGCCTATTGGGATATATAACCTTATCCGGATAAATAGTCATGGACCAGCCCTTGACTCCCCGTCCAAGGTTTTTAAAATTGGACCGGATAGGGAACCAATTATATAGGTTTTTGTGTCCTGGTTAACAATGGGACGGGACCGGTTCTTGTCATTCCAAACCTATTACATGGTCCTTCACCAAAATAAATAAATAAATATATATGGAGATCTTCTATTCTTTTGGTAATTTTTATTATATTTTATATTTATATTTATTAAACGCTGATTGGTAGATGTGTAAATTGGGTAGGGCCGCTCGGCATGGCATGGCACGGCACGACAATCCATGGGCTGTGCCAGGCCCAGCACGATGGTCCATGCCATGCTGGGCTTGGGGTTTGAAGTCCACGGGCCGGCACGACACGACACGATCAAGCGGGCGGTGCCGCTCGCAGCCCGCATGCCGGTACAACCCGACAGAGCCCATATATACTATTTAAATATTATATATATATAATATATATACATAATATTTATATATTTATATATATAATATATTAATAAAATAAACATTTTTTTTTCAATTTTACTATACTAATTTATTTAATTATTGTATATATAAGCAATTGTATACATCAAAATTCATATAAAATTAAAATTTTAAGTTTTTTTTTTCAATTTTTTTAAATAAATAGGCAAAAATAGCTTTGGCACGGTCCATGGCCCACAAGCTAGCCCGGCTTGCGGCACAACACGGGCCCACATGGACCTGGGCTGTGGGCCGTGCCGAGCCAACCCCCAAAATTTTCACCGGGGAGGGTGATGGCCTGCGGGCCGCCTACGGGCCGTGCCATTACACCTCTACTGATTGGATGTGCTTACAATACTGTGTCTATTAGAGCAAGAGAGGCACATAACCTACCATCAATTGGTAGCCTATGGAACCAAAGACCTTTTGTCAAACAAGTTTGTTTATATACATGTATGGGTTAAATGAATGTCAAAAGTTTGCAAGATGCCAATTGTTTGTTTTTTTTTACCCAATGACAAAGTGATGCTTAATCTGGCTCTGGCCTTGAGTAGACCTGTTCATGGGCTAGGCCGGGCTTTGTATATGTATCAAGAGAATACACTCGGGCCCGAGCCCGACCATTGGGCCTAAGTCTTAAGCCCGAAGCCCGAGCCCAACCAGAAATTTGAAAACATAATTTTTTTCTTTTCTTATTCAATAAAAAAGTGTTTTATTTATATTAAAAACCTTTAAAACTCAAAAATAATAAATATCTCACTATTACTTAGAAAAAAGAGAAGATGAACAAAGAAAAAATATCATATATATATTTTATTAAATAAAATATTTATTATTATTTAATATATTGTATCAAGTTGGGCTCGAGCTTAGACTGGGCTTTTTTGACAAAGCCCGAGCTTGGCTCGAAAAAAAGTCGGGCCCAGTGCTTTAGGTTCGAGCCCGAGCCCGCAGGCCTAAAATTATGACTAAGCCTGACTTAATAATGGGCTGGGCTAGGCCAGCCCATTGGGCTACCTGGCCCATGAACAGGTCTAGCCTTGAGTCACAACTCCGATAAAACAAAGACATAGGGGTGTTCAAATTCGGTTGATAAATCGTAAATTGAATAAGCTAGTTCGGTTCGATTAATTTGGATATCAGTTTGGTTCAGTTTTTGTTTCTTTAAAAATTCAGTTTTCAGTTTTGTTTCGATTTAGTTGATCTTTTCAATCGAAAACCGAATTAGTGGTTGTTTTCAATACTTTATACTTAAATAACTATTTAAATATAATAGTTAATTAAATAGCCTAAAGACTTTAAACAACTAGAGTATTAAAATCTAGACTAATTATTAATTATTCATTAATGGTTTGTGAATAATGAATGTAGTTTCTTTAACAATTAGTCATTGAACTATTCATTAAGGCTATGTTTGGTTTGAAGGAAAAAGGAAAGGAAAAGTAAGGAAAGTCTTACATATTCTGCATAGGTTTTCCTACCTTTCCCTTCTTTCCCTACCTTTTCCTTCAAACCAAACATTGCCTAAATGACTATAGTTGTATTAATTATTCATTAAAACCTAGACTAAAGATTAATATCTAATTGTTCATTAATCATTAAAACTGAACCAAAAAACAAACTGAACTAAATTCGGTTAGGGTCGGTTCGTTTTAAATTGTAGTCCAATTAGGTTCGACTAGGAGAGATGGTCAAACCGAATAATTGGTTAGGTCTTTGGTTCTAATCGAACCAAACTGAACTGACAGATTGTACACCCCTACAAAGACCTTAGGAACCCATAGAAGTGTAAATCTGGCAATGCCGCCCACGGCCTGGCACAGCCCAACCCGATTTTGGACTGGCCCAGCATGGCTTGGCACGACAGCACACATGTCGTGCTAGGTCTAGCACGATGGTCTAGGTCATGCTAGGCCTGGGGTTCGAAGTCCACAGGTTGGCACGACACAACACGGGTCGGAACGACACAACCCGTGAGCTCGTAGCGGGCCGAGCGCGGCCCGCCCGAGAACTAGTTGTTGGGGACTCCCCCTCCCCACACTATAAATAGATATATAGGGGGTATTTATGCATTTTGGTTATGGGGGAGAAAAATGACACAAATGCCCCCCAACAACTATATAACAGCTAGTTTAGGGGGGCATTTTGGGTAAAGTGATAAATAACTTTACAATAGTTGTATAGCATTTTTTTCAAATTATTGTAAATTTTGTTTTAATTTTATTTCATTTATTTGCTATTTTTTTAATAATGTGATTTTGTATTTTCAATTTGTAAGTATATTGTATTTTTCATATTTTATTAATTTATTCCATTTTCGAATTTTCATATTTCATTCATCCAAGTATCCAACCATTGTATGCTTTGTAATTTGTATCGTTCGAATTTAAATAAAATAAAATTCCTATTTTTCTTCCAATTTGTCATTCCATTCTTATTTGGTTAAGTATATTTTTTCATTTATTTGTTAGATTTCACATTTCTTATATTTTTCAAATAATTCCCAAAGGAAAGTTAAATATTTTAGTTTTACTTAGCAAAGAAATAAAAAAACAAAAAATGTCAAAAAAAAACAAAAAAAGTAAAAAATTAGTTTGGCCCAGTTCGGCCCACGCCCAAGGCCCGACTTGTGGCCCATCCCGGCACGGCCTAGAGCCCACTCGGCCCAGGCCCGCGACGTGGCACAACAAAGCATGGCATGGGCCCTCATAGGCTTGGACTGTGGGCCATGCCGGGCTAACCCCCCAAGTTATCCCAAGGGAAGGTAGCATGGCCCATGGGCCGGCACAGCCCGGCCTACACTTTGTGTAGGCCACCCATGGGCCGTGCCATGCCAACCTGTTTTACACCTCTAGGAACCCAACCAAAAAGCAGAGGTGAATTTCTTTGAAACTGCTTATTATGGGGTCATAGGTAGACATATTCATGGGCCGGGCTCGGGCTTAGCTTTTGCCAAATTTTAAATGGGGCTTGGCTTGAAGCCCGAGGCCGACACAATATAAGTCAGGCCCAAAGCCCGGCCCGTGAACAGGTCTAGTCATAGGCCATGTATTGTTGAGAAAAGTATGGACAAGAAAGAAAAATTTAGAGACCAATGGCATTTAATTTGCTATTGCCTTAACCATAAATCTTGAAAATCAAGGAATAGATTCTTAGCCATTATTAGAGACTAGAGAATATGATAAAAAGAAGATATGAATTAGAACAAGAGATGCTATTATTTTCTCAATTCTCTATTGAAGGATTTTTCCCTTGGTGAACTTATGGCTGTTTGAAGGGTGTTTTTGGCATGTTTTTCTCCCTGCTCAGCTGACGTTTTCTTGGGCATACATACGATGATGCATCTGATTGCTATTCTTGCTATTGGTTTCTTTTTATTTTCTATAAATCAGTTCATCCTTCTTTTATATGATTACCTTTATGTTTGTGCTATATGAGTTGAATGGAAATATCTTTTGGCTAGGGATGGCAATTTTCCCCATTCCCCCGATCCCCGTGGGGATCCGCCCCGAATGGGGCAGGGATGGGGATGATTTCCCCCCCGTGGGGATGGGGATGGGGAAATTTTCATCCCCATTAGCGGGGACAGGGAGAGCACTCCCCGCCCGTGGGATCCCCACTAATATATATGTATGTATATGTTATATATGTACACATACGTCTATATATTAATGTTTTAAAAATATGTTTAAATATGTTTGAATCCTTTTTAATAGATTGTAAATTTTAATTATTTTATTTTTATTTTTAAATAAAATAAAAAAAAAACAAAATTATTAATATTATAAAAAATTACGGGGAATGGGGATCCCCGTCGGGATGGGGATGGGGATAACCTTGTCCCCGTTAGCGGGGATGGGGATTTTCGCGGGGACGGGGATGCTCCCCATCCCCGCCCCGCCCCATTGCCATTCCTACTTTTGGCTTAAAAAGGGTCGTTTAGTTAAACACCTCCTATAGTTTCACATGTTTACTAAAACCTACCCTCTTATTTGTGGGAAAATCATAAGTACAGTCTACTTATCCCTTACTAAAATACCTTCTATAGTTTGCAACTGTTTTAATTGATCCTCCATTGGGAATGGTTTTGTACAAAAACAAAAACAAATAAAATAAAAAGTCTAGCATCACCCTTTTTAGTAGGTGTTTGGCATTAATGTTGTTTTTTCAAAAATCGGCACCACATCAGTGTCACATCTGAAATCCATTTTTTTAGAAAATGCCTGATATTTGCTTAGCCTCTTTTACGAAAAACATTTTCTCAAACCATGCCTAGAAAATCGGGAAAGGTGTGATATGAAAAACGCTCTTTTTGGTATTTTCTCATTTTTTTTCTACTGTTGCTAGCAACAGTATGCCGATATGACATTGAAAAATGCTTGTGGCAGCAACTAGTGGTACCAAATAGGAAACTTGAAAAAAAAGCGTTTTTTGAGAAAACAACTACCTATGCAGCACCATTTTCTGAGAAAATGCCTCTCAGGAAACAGCATTAATTCCAAAAAACGCCATAGAAATAATTCTCCCAATATTATTTTATTCTAAAAATAAAACAAAAGTAATAAGAAACCAAAAAAAAAAAATGAAACTAAAGGAAGACAGATTTAGATTTAGGGTTGCATTTTAATTGATGCAATTTCAGTGAAAGTATGGCCTTTAAAGGATGATAAATTCAGCTTTGCAAATGCATTCAATTCAAATGCATGGGATATCTCCGAATGCAAATTTCATCAACAACATCATTATCATCTAAGCCTTGTCCAGTTATATGGGGTCGGCTACTTGAATCTTATTTTGCCATTTCATTCTATTCCCATTGTTAAACTATGGGCGCAAGTTCTTTTCGATCTGTCTGCCCCTAACTCTTCTGGCCCCTTTTCAACTTATAACATATGACTTTTTCTGATAGATTCAAATTTAGTATATTAATAATTATATTTGAATCGACTCTTTATCCATCAGATATGGATCAGATTTGATATTAATACCATTAATAAATTAAACTAATTAAAAACGATCAAAATACAGCGGAATAAAATGAACTGAAGATAATTTTGATAGTGAGAGATCAGTTTGATCCATCAGTCTGTAGAAAAAAAGCAATCAAATAACCAATTTCACTTACAAAATACTTTCCAGATCATATTCTATACATTGTGAATAATGCAACTGAAATAAATTTTGTATCTGCCATGCAAAAATGACTTTTTTTTTTTCTTTCTCTTTTTTCTAGTAAAACTGGAAATACTCTATGACCACCCCAAAGCATAGTTGAAAACGTAAACCAACACCAAAGAGAATGGGTACATAAGATATGCCATAAAGCATGTCCATAGCGGGAAGGTTGAGCGGAAACTAGCAAAGAGACCCATCACAGTGCAAACCACAAGAACAACTAGTGCTTCTGTTGAGAAATCCCATGTTAAGCCACGGAAAAAGATGAGGCATAGAAGAACAGATAACCCAAGGATATTATTCATGAAAACTCCACCATAAATCTGCAAAATTAACTCAACATTTTAGAACCTCAGCCACTTATTCAGATTAGGTGTTTGAAATTTATTCTTTAAGAAACAGTTTAACATTTGAACCACTAAATCAAACAGTAAGGCTCAGTTTGGAAGGAGTACAAATACTAATATGTAGAGTGCAAAACATTGTATTTTATATTATTCTGTATGTATTTGCACCATACATATTTGTATTTGTACTCCTTTCAAACTGAGCCTAAGGTATTGATGCATTTCCATTATATATACATTTATTAATGCATATTTTTGGGCTTAGGTTTAGTCGAGTATGCAGGGCCATAACCAAAACCCAATCCAAGCTTAGGGGAGGAGAGATGGGGGTTTCATCCCAAGACAAACCTTAGGTCGGTTTCAGCCGGGGGGGGGGGGGGATTGGGCCATGTTTGGGTTTGGGTTGGCCTAACTTAACTCCAAAAAGGTTAGATCGTTTAATTATTTTCTACAAAAATGCAATTTTTTCCCTGAAAACTGACGAATAGGGATTGCAATGGGTGAGGTGCAGCAGGGCTCTGGTCATTTCAACCCATCCAGGTTGAACTTGACCACCTATACAGAGAGAAAAAGAAAATGAATTCCTCCTTAAGGCTGTGTTTGGTTTGTCTACTTTTCTTTCAAACCAAACACAGCCTAAATGTATGGATATATAGACTAAAAACAGAGATGAGACCATTGCTTGGTGTGATGATAAAATCTCTGGCTGAGAACATGGAGACTGGGGGTCTGGCCACTTTATGCAAAAAAATGCCAAAGGTTAGGTTGTATCCAGTCCGCCTCTCCCAAGACCCCAGATAGATAAACTAACATTTGATAATCTCCCTTTTATATAACATAAAACAGAGAATCAGAGGCAGTTATTTGTCCTGGATTAAAAGTGATACTAAGGCTAAGTTTGGAAGGAGTACAAATTCAAATATGTACACTCGGTTTGGAAAGAGTACAAATACAAATATGTACAGCGCAAAACCTTGTATTTTGTATTATTTTGTATGTATTTATACTGTACATATTTGAATTTGTACTGCTTCCAAACTGAGTCTAATGCATTTTGTCTCCATTCTCAACTTGAAATTGATTATATTTGTATTGCCTTCATTTTTTCATCAAAAAGAACAAAGAAAATGATACTAATGCAATTACAAGAATGTATACAAGTGTCTTAAATATAAAAGGGATATATAGTTACCTAAGACATAGCCAAGTATATGTATCCTGAATTAGAATGCGACTCTAATGCAATTAAAGGCCATTACCCACTTGCAGATATCTGGGGTCTTGGGAGGGGTAGACTGGAACTGGATAGGTCCTAACCTTTGGCATTTTTTGCTCAAAGTATCTGCTCTCAGACTTGAACCTTCATTTCTGGCACTTATAACCCGATCTGGGTGACCCAATTGATTCAAGCCCTTTTTCCCCTTTACTAATAAACATGTAGTATAGAGGTGGTTGATTTATTTGGTGCCTTGGAGTATTTGAAAAAAATCACCAAGCATTTTCAATGACATCTATTTCTGGATATTTTGTTATAATGTTCAACAGAAATGAAATATACAGAATGAGTTAGATTTTCTCATAATTTAGTTTAGGTGTTGGTCATCAACAATCAGTGTACAGTGCATGATTTTCAGTTTAATTGGAAATATTTGTGGGTTTTAATAGTCTTATGAAAATATGATTTTATTGATTCATGGACAATTCTACACATAATTGTGTATCTACACATCTGTGTGTGTGTGAAGAGAGAGAGAGAGAGAGAGAGAGAGAGAGAGAGAGAGACCTCAGAAAATGTCCAAGAAGTAGTAGTCGACTTCTTTCTACTTGCAGAGATAATTCTTGATGCTGCTTCTCTAGAGTTAGTTGCCAGAGGAACCATAACAAAAGATACAAAGAAAGAAGGTATATTTGCACTGCTGGAGAAATTTTGGACACTCTCTATAAGAGGTTCTGCGAGTAAAGATAATATGGTGATTCCCAGCAGTAACAAGAGCACAGCTTTTATGCGAATCCATGGATGATCTACAGTTCCTAGGTCCAGTCTATCCTTAGAAGCAAAACCTTGCTTATGAAGTTTATGCTCACTAAGCCATCTTTCAATTCCTCCAATAAACTCCTCCTCACTAATATTGTGATCATGGTTTGTGTCAAGTTCTTCAAATAATTCTTTTACTAGACCATCCTTGTCTACCTGTATCTTCCCAAACTTGACACCAAAGATTAATTCTTTCAATTCACTCTGTGTAATACAATTATCTCCATCTTGATCAAATTTCTTAAACAACCTGTAATTTAATGAATGATCAAACAATCAGGTGATACACTACCAGCAAAAGCTTGGAAAATAATGAATAAAAAGTAAAACTAACCCTTTTATAATAGGAAGATTAGGTGCCCCATCACTTTTGAGGAGTCTTTCAGCTGCAATGCTATTAAGGTGTGCTAAAATCATTGCTGTCAATTTTCTCTTCCGAATCAAAGGTTTAAAAACCTATATAAATATTTAAATTGATTAATATATAAAATTAAAAGATAAAATAATTGAATGAAATAGTGAGAATTTTACAAACTCTATTTGATAAGTTTCTATTGACATTAATTCTATTGGTTAACTGCAAGGTAAATAAGAGTACTATATATCATCAATGGGTTATTACAAAAGCAATTTACAGTGTTCAGCCTATGGTACTCATTTTGTTTGATTCCCAGTAACAGAAAGCATCTGAAGCTCTGGTAATTGATCTATATTACTAATAAAGCATAAACATTTTAACTGGGTTAAAATAGAGATGAGATGAAATAGTAATTGCACTTTACATCTGGGGAAGCTATTCCATGGGATTAGTTACCTTGTATAAGTCCTCTGAAGATTTTAGCTGATGTGGAGCTTGGTTCCCAATTATATCCTTAGCCTCAGAAAGCCATTTCACAAGTCCATTGACAAATTCATCCATGGTAATCTTATGATCATCATCTGTATCAAACTCATTAATGACTTCTGCAATTGCATCATCCTTGTCTACATTTATCCTTCCAAATTTGATTTCTTTGATCATTTCCCTTAACTCAGGATATGATATATAACTATCTGCATCTAGATCAATTTTCTCAAATAGCCTGTAATTGAAAACACAAAACATTGGTCAACTAAAATACTTTCAAACCTTTAACTGTGGTGGTTTATGAGAAATGCCAAGGGTATATAAGTTTCTTTTTCTTTTTTTTTTCCTTGTACTGCTTACAATAATCCATTATATGCCGTACATTCAGATGTTTATAGGCTCATTGCATTCCTTATTTTAAGGACTTGTCTCCTTTTTGCAGTTAAAATGCCCTTATGAACATTGAGTTTTTAACTGTAAAAAGGAGATAAGTCCTTAAAATAAGGAATGCCAAATGCAGCCTTAGTAGTCTAAATGGATCTCACCAGCTCAATGCTCTGTATGCAGTGTATGATGCATTTGTATTAAGTAGTGCATGCAGGACAGAAACTGTTCTTAATATTTCTCATAGTTTCTATTAAATCTAACCTTTTTATTGCACTTGTATTTGGTGTTCCATCATCTGCAAGGAGCTTCTCTAATGCTTGATTTTCGACATGTTTTAAAATTTGTAGTCTCATGTGCTCATGCTTCACATAGTTTAGGCTTCTCTCTTGAATCCAAGGTCGAAATAACTGCATAAATGTTTAAGAGAATTCTATTAGAATATAACATGGCATTATATAGTTAAGTATCAGAAACCAATATCTTGAAATTAAATATGTTAAATGGGAATAGTAGAAGGTAAATTTATATTAAATGCTAGAACGTATGTGTTTTTCTGATCTTCTTAGTTATTTTTGACTTAATAAGCATTTGAAACTAGTGCCGTTTAAACATCTTAAGAAATAACTTTGGAAACATTAAGTATATGTTTGGCATCGATGCTGCAGGTGCTGCTGATGTGTGTGTTCTCAGCACCGTTCTCAGCATCGATGCTGCCCGGTAGGACGTTTCCTGAAGCAACAACAACTTTTTATGTTTGGTACCAATCCTCCAGGAAACATTTTCAGCACTGGTACCCATTATCCAGTGCCACATCACTGCCACCTCACATCCCTGTTGGCAGCAACAAGCTGCAGCTCCAGGAAACACCAAATTCGGCATGCTCCAAGCCATGCCTTCTCGATTTCCAAGCCATGCCTTCTCGATTTCCAAGGCATGGCTTTGAGCACCATTTTTTTATGGAAAAACGGTTCCAAACAAATGCCCGTTTCCTGGAGCACCATTTTTCCGACATGGCGCTAATGTGACAACGACGCCAAACAGACGGTAAGTGGTTTTGGATAGAGAGAATAAAAGAAAACTTGGAAGTAGGTTGGTATAGAAATCTAGGAAATCAAGCTCCCTCTAAAGTTAGCATTTTCTAAAATCTTCTCAATGGTGCTATTCAAGTAGATATGGTGGAACTAATTAAATTTAAATTCATGGCTTTCCTTTAGCTAGTATTGACTTAATAAGCATTTGAAACTAGTGCCGTTTAAACATCTTAAGAAATAACTTTGGAAACATTAAGTATATGTTTGGCATCAATGCTGCAGGTGCTGCTGATGTGTGGGTTCTTAGCACCGTTCTCAGCATCGATGCTGCCCGGTAGGACGTTTTCTGAAGCAACAACAACTTTTTATGTTTGGTACCAATGCTCCAGGAAACGTTTTCAGCACTGGTACCCATTATCCAGTGCCACATCACTGCCACCTCACATCCCTGTTGGCAGCAACAAGCTGCAGCTCCATGAAACGCTAAATTCGGCATGCTCCAAGCCATGCCTTCTCGATTTCTAAGGCATGGCTTTGAGCACCGTTTTTTATGGAAAAACGGTTCCAAACAAATGCCCGTTTCCTGGAGCACCATTTTTTCTGACATGGTGCTGATGTGACAACGACGCCAAACAGACGGTAAGTGGCTTTGGATAGAGAGAATAAAAGAAAACTTGAAGTAAGTTGGTATAGAAATCTAGGAAATCAAGCTCCCTCTAAAGTTAGCATTTTCTAAAAGCTTCTCAATGGTGCTATTCAAGTAGATATGGTGGAACTAATTAAATTTAAATTCATGGCTTTCCTTTAGCTAGTATTGAGTTTTGGTAACCTCAAATTATGAAAACACTTGATAATCTACCTTTTCATAATAAGCTAGTTAGATCTATTTTTGAGTATTAAGCTAGTTTGTCAAATGTTTCTTCAACTCTTAATTCTTACTTTACCGTCTCTATTTGAAGATTATTTACTTTTTATAATCCAAAATTTACTCCTGGAGGAGCAATTGCCTTGAAATTTTATTAACCATTTTCAAAAGGGAATAAAAAAAGATTGCAGG
Organism: Nelumbo nucifera; assembly: GCF_055504915.1. Lineage (NCBI taxonomy): Eukaryota > Viridiplantae > Streptophyta > Magnoliopsida > Proteales > Nelumbonaceae > Nelumbo > Nelumbo nucifera. The sequence goes on from NC_142649.1 coordinate 19,255,233, forward strand.
GGAGGACATTTACTTGCTGATTGCCTACATGTTCATTTTCAATCAATAAATAAGGAATATCCAATTGAGGATACATTTTATTTTGTGAAAATTGGATTAGTGGGGATATGTTTATATAAATTGCTAAAAGCTTAGCTATTTTCATTTTTTTTAGGGATAGGAGATTGGACTTTTACAACTACACTAGCTGGTTTCACTTTGTCTTATTATTAATAAGAGTTTAAGGTGGCCGCTTAAAATTAAGAATATTCAGGGATTATAAGAAATTAATGATTTTATATTTGATTTTTTTGTTCAAATAATAAATAAATCAATATATACTTTCTTTGAATGATAAATGTTACAAATGACAGAAAAAGATAAAATGAAATAGTAGAGTTGACAATTGAGCAATAAATAGATTACCTGGTAGATGAAGTAAAAGAGCAAGAATGCAAAACACATGATAAGAGAAAACAATATTATAACTCTCTCCCAAGAAAACACTCTGAAGATCCTTGGCAGTTGCACTACAATGAATGGAATCCCAGATAGAACCATGATCCTTGCAGTGTAGCTAGTTTTTAAATCAGTTGTTATGCCTGAACCTGCAAAATGAAAAATTTTGTTTTCCGTTATATTAACAGGATCAGAATCCTTGCTTGCACTAGGGTTGGGAGGTGTTATGGTTTGGGGGATGGGATACCCTGTTGTGGAATTGGGATTTTCTGCCAATAAAACACATTTCAACACTCTACCAACTTGATCTGACACCACACATCTCACTATAAAATTGGGACCTACCATAAAAATAGAACCTACCATGCATGAGATGTGTGGTATATTCTGTTGGCATGTGATACAGATTCCCCATTGTGTAGCCCATGGAGGCAAAAGAAAAGAAAAAGGTTTGTTGCAAAAAGGCCATAAATAGTAGTTAAAACAGAGTATTAAGTGTCATAATTATAATCATTTAGGAGAGAGGCCAAACACAACTTTCATCCATAATTAATTACTACTTAGACTTTCCGTGTTCAAAGGCACAATGGCACATGGAGTCCTTCCTTATCTTATGTTACATGTTGAAAATTTATAGACTAAATCATAAATATTCACTACAAAACGAAGTTATAAAAAAGGCTAGAGCCTTAGAAGACGATGAGGCGGTAGAATTCCTTAAAAAGTGATAGCATTGAATACCTTATTTAATGTACCATTTTCTAAATTGTCTATTTGTTTGCAGTGCAATTTCATTTGTAATAGTAAAAACAAATGAAAGTGCAAATAAGAATAATGCAAATTCCGATTCACTTTTGCTTTGGGTTTCGCTTTATTTTGCTTCAAGTTTTATTTTATTTCATCTGCAATAAAGCTGAAATGAAAATAAATCAGAATTTGCACCGGTCCAAATGAAATTGCAGTGCAAACAAGTCAGGCCTAAAGGACAAAAATTTTGAGAATCAATAATGATAATTACTAAATTGAATAGGAAAGACCTGTAGAAATCAGGCCTTGTGTTAGTTTTGTATGAGATAAAATAGACAAAAGAAGGAAAAAATGTTCAGGAGACTTAAGAGATAGACATGCTTTTTATATCCCCTGTTTGTTTTTGTTTACCGGTTTTTCCTAAAGAGACACGACTGTAAATAAGACATTATTTTCCACTTAAGCAACGGGAAAATTAATGGCATAAAATGCGCTAATCTTCATATTCCACAATCCACATTTGCTTGCTTTGGAAGCGAAAGAGAGGAATGTAGCAAGTAGCAGATTAGTCATTAAGGGCCCGCTTCGTTTATGGGAATAGGAGCTTGAAATTGGAATCCGAATGATTCATTTCAACTCTAACTGTTTGGTTGGGTGGAATCAGAATTCGATTCCCAATATTCCTGCTAAAATGGCATTCCCCATTTGAGGGAATAGTCATTCACTCCCCCTCCCTTGGGATGAGAATCTCATTCTAGGCAATTCTGATTCTCATATGAACTAAATACCATTCTGATTCTTATTCCAATTCTGATGGCAAACCAAACAGACCCTAGAGATGTTTATTAAGGAGATGTTTGACATCGATTCCGATTTCCCAAGAATTGATGCCACGTGGGATCCACATCAGCAATTTAGAAATCAGTATTTTTTTTTTTTTTTATTTGGTTGATCGATTATGTAGATTTCTGAGAAATTGATCCGTAAAATCGGACCTGACTGAGGAATCACCACTTTCGCTGATTTCTCAATTTTCTTCTGAATTTTTAAAAATCAGGTGTGAAGAATCACATCAATGCCAGACATCACCAAAGTCGCTACATGAGTAATGTAAAAGAACAAGATATATAGGTGGCATTCTGGTATATACCAAGAAGATCAAAGTGAAAGTAGTGAAAAGAAAGAAAACAAACCAGTTAAGCATCTTAATTGTCTTTTGCACTGCAAGTCTTTTGAAGCCGAACTCTGCAAATCTTCAGTGGCCGAACACTCTGGCTCCGACAATTTGTGCTTGCCAACAATAACGCAAGTTCCCCATACAATTGTTAGATGCAATACGGTTGAGCCCACAAGCAGGCCAACTCCTGTCAAGACATTCTTCTGAGCTATCTCTTTGCTATTAGAAAGTCCAGACACTGGAAATACACATCAAAAGAGATACATCAGATACAGTATTACGTGTTCGAAATGCTTAATTCATTGAAGAATATTGGGCTTCGTTGTAACTCTGGCCCACCAAGCTCGGTTCATTCAGATATAAGGATGCAGCATTATGGCCTATTGGACCTAAAAAGAAAAGCCCAGGCTCACCCTGATCAACAAAATGACCTTAAATTTAGGGTTGGTCCCATCCCATAGGCCTAAACGTGAAGCCCAAGGCAGATCAATGGTGGTCGAGACTCAGAAACCTATTGTACGAAATTCAATGAGTCCATTATGATTACTAGTAGAATAAAGAAAAAAACACTTTTTGGGGAGCAAGAATTAGCTGAACGCCTTGGTTGTATTTTATTACAGGCGTCGAACATTACCGTTGGTTCCACAGCTGAGCAGCAAATCGGGCCATGCCGCCCCGGCCCGACATTATCATTGGTTCCACAGCTGAGCAGTTGATCTTGGCTCAAATAAAACCGAGATTAACTGAAAGTGATGGTTATTCAGTAAGCTATAAAACCAAGGTTTAAAGTAGCCGATACATATTGTACCGATGGCTTATCGATAATCCCTTCAGGAATTGTATCGGGTCAGTCACCGAATTATAGAATAATCGGGCCTTAAATCAATTTCTCGGAATCGGTTTCAAAAATATAAATAAATAAAACTTAAAAAAATTGTACTTATACAGCATATCGGCTGTATTGATATTTAGAATTGTGTGAAATCAATGATAGTGTTTTATGCCAATATATGGGATCTGCAGCTTTTACATAGGGCATATAAATTTATTATTAGCATGGACCACTATCATTGATTTCACAGCCCGCTGAACAGCCATCTTTGAAAATTCAGCTAAGCTAGCTCTGGCCTCAGCTGCTTTGAAGCGTTCTGCATAAGTAATTCAAAGAGCCGAAACAGACAGCTCTTCGAAGTTCAAAATTTCAAATGACGACTGACAACTGACATGAGTGAACCAATTTGGGTTCTCCCGATTTTTTCACATGCAGCTCATGGGTTGTCTGTGTGGGGTCTACCTCTGAAAGCCGGAAGCTGCTACGCTTCGGCCCTCCCAAAAGGGCGCATAATGATATTTGAATAATCAGAATAACTAACACCATTATATTTTATCTCTAAACAGCAGTCGCAAGAGTAGGATTAGTATCCTCTTCAAGAAATTGTCCATTTTCCTTCACTTTATGTGCATCCAAACAGAGCTTTAAAGGAAGGTCTAAATGCCTTACTGCAGACTAACAAGTTTAAGAATATGGAGCTACCGAGCTAGTACACGAAATACTGCCTAAAATTTTCGTTTGTTCTCTCTGAGGTCTGAACCAATCTCACCTCTCAAATCAATTCAGGGTCCGTGTAGTAAGAATCTCAAAATTGGAATTGGAATTGAAATCTTCCAAAATTAGAATTAAAATGGTTAATTCCCATAGTCTGTTTGGTTCATACAAGAATGAGAATAGAAATTAAAATAAGCAGGAATAGAATTTCATTCCCAAGGGAGGGGCAGAGAATGGCCTATCCCTCAAATGAGGGAATGCCATTCCAACAGGTTCCTGGAAATGGGATTCCAATTCCACCTAATCAAACAGCTGAAATCGGAATAACCCATTCCAATTCCGATTTCAGACTCCTATTCCTACAAACCAAACGGCCAAACGGACCCTCAATTCAATTCATCCTTAATCCGGACTATAAGGGGTCAACTACACTCTACACCTGTCTCGTCCCACCATTTTACTCTTTCAAGGGCCAGGTTCTTGAGTCAAATTATAAGTTTTAAAATGATTTTTGAGAGACGAGCATTTGAAAGTTGAAACCCATTTGTGACCAGTCATCCATTTTTGTGTTTTTTACAGAAAAGAAGGCGAATTAGGAGCTTACCAAGAAGAATCATGGACTCCGGCAGTGTGCCAAGAATGTGAAAAAAAGAGGCACCATAGACTCCCTCGCCAAGGATCTCGAAGAGGAGCTTGCTCCCAGATGACAGATACTTTTCTCCAATAAACAACATGTATTCATAAACCACAACCAGGAACAGATGCCCCGCAAGGTTTTCTGTGCAGGGCAAGAAGCCATACATATGCTCGCAGGCTTCCGACGACGACGGTTCCTGGCTTTTCAGTAGTAGCATGGGAGACTCATCATCCATCCCATCCGAAACCAGTTGGGAAGAACTCCTGTATCTAAGGAATCGGCCATTAACGTTGACGACCGCCTGCAACAGAAGAACAAAAACTAAAATCTGGGTCTTCCCCATCTCAATTTCTTTCAGCTACAAGCTAACTACAAAGAAAGGATGAAGCTGCTGCAGCAAATCAGGAACCAGCTTGCAGAGAAGTTAGTGCATCTGCAGAAGGGTTTAGTTCAGCCCCTGTCAGTCTGTGAATTTAATATAAGCTTGAAGCCTTGAACGGTTAATGCTTTTAAAGAGTTTGGAACGTAAAAGATCAAGGTCTCTGTGAACGAGTTTTGGTCTGCGATACTCCATTACAATTAACAAATATTATAGTAATAGTTTAAAGATTAAAGAATGAAGACAATTCCAAGCTCTTGAAATCGTCGATCCAGGTGTCGACCAACGACCATGTCGCTTTGTCATTATCTATTCAATTTCGTACGTGGAAATTTCTATGTTTGCACGCTTAAGGCTTCAAACCTTACAAGCCTCACCGATTCCTGCATGTTTACACGCAAAGATTTCTTCAGACAACGTCCATGAAAAATGTTAGGTCTGGGCTACGTGAAACTTAGGTTAAGGCCTGGATTAAGGTAGATTACGGGATTTGGATTTGGTTGCGGAATTATTTATTGGAATTTTCTCTAGTTCGCAAACATCCCAGTTCCGTACTTGGGGTTCCTTATTCGGCATGGCGTGGAATTTGGAAAAATAGGGTTCAGATCTGCTAGTAATCATAATAGTCGCACATCTGGAACATCTCCCGGAGATGTTGGTAGTAGATCCCTGTTGGGAAAAATGAGGTGAATTGGGAAATTACACCCCTGGGGGAGACGGGAGAGGGGAGGGTTAATGCCATTGTTTTCAATCCATCCTAGCGGGTTAAACTGTTCAAACCGTCACTCGAGCATGATTTCAGGTCTGGTTCTAGTAAAATTCTTGAATAGGTCAAAAACTCTTTAACCTGGGTGATTGATTATTAATCTGTTCGATGTGGTGTCTGAGTCATGGATTGCATACTAAATGCATATACAAATTTTTTGAAGTTATAAATTGAAGTTTTGATGTTTAATTGGGGTGAATCTTTTTTTTTAATTTTGGGTAAATTTTCAACATCTTTACATTCTAAGGAGATCACATTGTGCATTGGGAACATCTCCCTACTTGTCACAGGAGATGTTTTCAATACATAGTTGTGATGTGTTGTAGGCACCTTGTTCCGCTATTTTTATGAAGAGCCATTTTTGGCCCCAAATTATAATTTTTAATGTTTTTACAAATAAAAAATTAAATATTAAATTAAAAAATATAAATTAATATAAAATAATACATATATTACATGTAAAATATAATTATATATTATTTATTGATAAAATATGGCTATATATAATACTAATATGGCATGATCTAACCTATGACCCATAGGCAAAAACAGTGAGATTGGCTTCCATCAAGGCAAACCTTTTGCAACCTTGCAAATATGCCCACAATGTTCTCACAGCCTTTTGGAACCTTGCATTGGGAATATCTTCCTGTGAAATAAAGCATATAAGTACGGAGGTATTCTCAATGCAAAGAAGTAAAGGCCACTCAAATGGGCTTTGCCCTGACTGAATCCGGTTTCAAAAACAATTTAGCCATTAGGTTAGTTTTTAAAACATTGAGTTCAGGCTGGAGTAGGAAGAACTGATCCACCACAAAGCCCCATTTTTTTTTCTATAGTATCCACACCACAGTGCCCCATATCTTGAGTTTGGCTTTGATTAGGGCAAAACTCGTTCGAGCAGTTTTACAGCCTTACATTGAGAATATCTCCATACTTATGTGCTTTATTTGATGAAGAAATATTCCCAATGCAAGGTTGCAAAAGGTGATTGGAACGGTGTCGGCACCGGCTTGCCCTATGGAAGCCAATCTTCCATATCCTAGTCTAGAGTTAATAATTTTATGTATTTTGTGTGAAAAATAATTACTTACACCAATACATCGTTTTCTTTAAGGAAAGGTCTTTGTCGTTGGCTTAAGTAATGTTCTTTTTCAATAATTTCCACCTTATTTCTTCAACACGGAGGGAGGGATGATATGGTCTATATAGATGATCATACATGTATTTCTCTTGACGGGCCACGTGTTCAATTTGCCAATCCACGTCAGAAATCATACATGTATTTCTCATATATTTAATTTTTGGGTATTTTCCTATTCAAAGCTTCCATTCTTATTTTAAGAATGGCCCACAGAAAGGGCTTATCTAAATTATTATACTCATAGGTCATGGTTAGAAAATTTAGGGTCAGTTTGGTTTTCAGTTGGAATTGGAATTATATTATAAATCGGATTGGTCTATTCTCATAGTTTATTTGATTCAAGAATTGGAATTAAAATTAGAATAAGTCGGAATGAAATTTCATTCAAAAAAATTTAAAAAAAAGAATAGCCATTTCCTCATGCCATTCCAGCAAAAATGGAAATAAGATGCTGATCTGTCCAACCAAACGGTTAGTAAGAAATCAGAATAGACCTTTATTCCTGCAAACCAAACAGGCACTTATTTCAAAATTAAACCCACCAAAAACACCAACCTCATACCAATATTCATGGGAAATGTTCTCAGTACACCCACGGTGGGATGTGGCTGTGAAGTGCACTCTGTGAGAAGCACATCGCAAATCCTATACGCCACGGTTCACGTCGTAAAGATGATGGTACTGGAATTCACCACGTCATTAGTCCATCGTGGGGATCACACACAACTGAACTGCCAGTGCGGTGGTGCCCACATAAACTTTAGAGGTGGAGTAGCGTGACTGACTTCATTATTACGATTAAAACTGCATACGACTTTGGGATTTGGACTCGTTCCCGCATACTATAATGGTAGATTGCTCAGGAATGGTGGAATGGTGGGCGCTCAAAAGAGGCGCAGTAACCGTACCATAATCTAGGGAGATTTCAGATACGCTCTCATCATTAAGCGCGCCTCACGCGCACATCCAACCGTCTATTAAGAATATTTCCCGTACTTATCACGGGAGATGCTTTCGATGTACGATCGGATGTGTTTGCAGGTCGCGCTAGGTAGGAAGACGACCATTTCTATTTGACTTTTGTTTTTGATAACAACCGGTTCTATTTGACTTGAACCCAGATAATCGGATAATCGGACAACCCTATCGGACTTGGAAAAGCAAAAACCGATATGGCAACCCATCAGGCCATCACACAGCCACGGCGAGTAAATTTAACGCGAACAAATGTTTCTGTACAAATAAACGGGGTTATTGGGTATTTTGCCCTTACGTGATCCCAGGGCTCTACAATTACAATGGACGCAACCCGTGACACTAGCATTGCTACAATGATTTTAAAAGGCTAAAAATTCTAATATAAATAAATAAATGGGTGATGATCAATTCAAGGTCTACTACTTTTAACATTTGAATGGTTCAGAATTATGACCATTTAGAGTTGTAATGTACAAGCAAAAATCTTGAACCACAAATTCAGTATTCCAAACCTATTAACCAAATTAACAATTCTCCACTTACTTTAATATATATTACCACGTTTTATTTATGAATTATCTTACTTTATTATTATTATTATTATTATTATTAAGCAATATTCTCACATATTTCCATCAAACAAGAAGCAATTCATTAAAAGAAAATTTAAAAAAAGCATTCCCTGGTAAAATTTATATGAAGAATGATGTGTGTTATCACATATAATATAAATATAAATTGTATATATGATAAGCAATGCTAATTAAAAAAAGCATTCCCTGTAATTGTATGTGTGTTATCACATACCTACGGCTTGGACTAAGCTTGGATTGGGCTGCACCGCTACAGTTGTTCTTGGGCTAGCCCTAAACCCAGCCAATCCCGCTCAAAATGCACGGCCTTTTCCACGAAGACTCTGGGCTAATATCTCTATCATTGATTTTGATTCCAAAATCAGCTGATTTACTCTCATAGCCATGTCCACCTCTACCTTGAAAGCTTTTAGTTCAGACCCAATGATCTTTGTTGGATGCCTGGATGGTGGTGTACCCATTGTTGCACCCTCCTACTCCTTTTCCTTCTCCGCCTCGTGTTTTAGGTACAAGACGCATCCAGCTAAAAGGTAGAGATGCTTAGGTTATGTTTGGTTTGAAGGAAAATGTAGGGAAAGGAAAGGAAAGATAAGAAAACTTATACAAAGTTTGTAAAGATTTTTCTATCTTTCCCTACTTTTTCCTTGAAACCAAACACAGCCTAGAAAGTTGGATAGCTTAGTAGAGAGGCCGAAATGTGTCTGAGTTTTTAATTATTTCAGCCTTATAAATCTGTGTCAACTGTAAAGTGAAACAAAAAGCTTCTTTGTCATAGTTTTAGTCAATGTTGAGAGAATTGGACCGGGTATAGAACCAGAAATGGAGAAATTCATTGATTAGAGGTTCAATTGGGGCCAAATTGTGATGAATGCTATATATAATGACGGGGTCAAATTTGGTTTGACCCTAATTGAACCTATGCAGACGACTTTAGGTTTTTTCGGTTTTTGATGATCACCCCTATTGTTATGTTATGTCTAATAGTCTATGTAACCAAGCACAAGTGTGTGTGCACTCTTGCCCTTTCAGTCACCTAAATAAACATCTACCGCCCTTGATGTTAATTTCAAATTTTCAATTGTATATCATGATTGGCGCAATTTCTAGTTCAGTAGTTCCTGCTCCCATGTCTACAAAACATGCTACTAGCGTGTTCATTTGTGATTGGTTACACAACCTGATGTAGGGTGATCTAACCCAGCCCACGAGCGCTAGAACAGGGAACAAGATCCACTACAGTAGGGGTTACCCTGCCCCCATCGTATGGAGTCAACCGCGACACGCTCACATTGAAGGGATGAGAGATCCATCATATAGATAGCCGAACCCTATAAGTAGGTAGGGCAAAATTTCAAAATTTTCTCTCTCCCATATGAGAATCACATTCCCTGTTTTAGAAAAATGCATTTTCAAGGATCAATCTTGAACCTTAAACCAGACCAGATCTGAAACCAAAAGGTAGGAGAGGGAAATACCTGATACGGAGTAGCAGTAACTCCCAATGAAGGTGTTCACGCCCAAGGAAAATGCCAAAGACTACTCCCACTGAAGATGACACAACGTAGGGTGGAGCAAAATCAGTAAGTGGTTCTTCAGCAAGAGCCGAACTCTTCAACAAGAATTCGATGAAGGGTGAGTGAGCACGACTTCAGATCAGTTTTTTCACCAAAAACTGATATCAAGAATGTTTCTTGGTTGCTCCTATAGGGGGAGATCAAACTGGCTATGGCAGAAACAATAGAAAGAAGCAAGAGCAAAAGTTGGCGTCAGTCTAACTGAACTTGTCTTCTCTCTTGAATCTGTAATTTGATTGGTCGTAGTAGGGTTTGCCCTCCTCCTCTATTTATAGTCTTAAAGAGAGCTTCTCCTAATCTCATTAGGAGTTTCCTAATCCAAATCTTATTTGGATCTGGACTCTCTTTAAGAGATAATGACAAACCCTAACCTTATTTACAGATAAAGATCAACCCTCATAATCTTATTACGAGTTTCCTAATCCAAATCTTTATTTGGATCTGGACTCTCTGAGTGGATAAGGATAACTCCCTATCCTATCTGCTGATCTAAATCACAGAACTGCCCATTCTTTAAACAATCATATTATACCAGTTCGAATTGGGCTTTAGGCCCATTAAGTCCATATGCTTTCTTATCCTCCAAACTGCTGCCTAGTTGGGTATCCTTGTATGGCGTGGGAACCAAACATTGATCTACACATCAGCCACATGGGTTCAGCCTAGCCTCTGTTACAAGACCTGGCTGAATTCACTATAGGAAACAGTGAACCCCTAAGCCCATCACCATGGGCTCTTAACGGACCCAACACTTACACTAAGTGGTCCCTGGGTCAAGCCACCTTATAAAAACACAAGGACTGTGGGCTGATGCAAGATTAGCTCATCAGGTATTACCCTCAATGGTCTTACACTTAACCTCTCAGCCCATAATGATCAAACACTGCTTGACAAGAGAGGACCTCTCCCTCGGCTGCAAGGAATAGTGTTGCACTCTCTACACACATGGATCCCGAGAATTAAAACCTTTTGCAAACATTTTGAAATTTGCAAAAACAAATTTCAACGGTTGAAATCAGCTGTCGACAACTTTGGTTTCCATAAGAGAGAGTGCATCCCTGATCATTCACTTTGTTCGACAAAGGGGCTGATCCTGTCACTATGATCACCCACTCAGATGAATTCTCAAACTGTCCCAACATACCCAAGTTTTGACCCCCTCTAAGGATCTCATTGATTGGCATATCAAAGACAGACCAATTCGACACATAGTGCAATATCATAATCGAGTCTAGGGGTCAGGTGTAACATTCCAGTTTTGCCCATCTATCTCCAACGTTCAGGGCAATACTGGAATTCTGGTCCGGTTCAGGGTTTCAAGAAAACCCACACTGCATGTACCTCAGGTCTCACCCTGGTAGCTGATACAAGCCACCCCAACCAACTTGGCGGCACATCAGTGTTAGCCTTGGAAGGATAAATCTCCCCAGACTTATCCAATGGCTGTGAACATTCTAAACTAACACAAGTCTCATATGTTTCCAGTTTAAGGGTTTTACACAGAAACACACCATAATAACATGAATCAAATATGTACTTTATTCATTTACAATAAATGTCATAATGTACATCATTCTGATTGGAGCTAAGGGCATACACTGTCTAATAGCTCCCACTTGCACTTAGGTCCAATTGGGTACAAGCCTGAGTCCCAGACTTTCCACGTGTTTCTCAAACACTTTTTGTGTTAGTGGCTTAGTCAATGGGTCTGCCACATTCTTCGTTGATGCTACCTTTTAACATCAAACTCCTGTAGATCCACTGTTGTCACACAACAGTGGAATGGGTGATGTGCTGAATTCCAAATTCAAGAATGAACACCTTCATTCATTAGGCAACCTCATTTACGACAATGTGTTCAGCTTGGGTTGTAGACTGTTATTCTTACTCCTTAGGACCCCTGTTTGCTGCTTTTTCAGCAAATAGCACATGATCCTATCATGTTAACATACGCAGATGTAGACTTTCTATCATCTGGATCTGACTGGAAGTCGGCATCAATATACCCTTGGATCTGTAGTGAGCTATTGTCGAATACTAGACAAAACTCTTTTGTCCTTCGAAGGTACTTAAATATGTTTTTCACAACAGTCCAATGCTCCTGCCCTAGGTTGGCCTGAAATCTGCTTATTACACTCACTGCCTGAGCAATGTCAGGACGAGTGCACAACATGGCATACATGATGCTCCCTACGGCAGAGGCATAGGGAACGTCTTTCATGCCATCAATCTCCTTGGAAGTCTTAGGAGACATCTTCTTGGAGAGAGTGACTCCGTGCCTGAAAGGAACATTTCCTTTCTTGGAGTTTTCCATGCTGTATCTTTTGACTATTTTGTCAATGTAAGCAGATTGGGATAATCCTATTATCCGCTTCGATCTATCTCTATAGAGTCGAAGACCTAGTATATAGAAGGCTTCTCCAAGATCTTTCATGGAGAATTGCTGTGAAAGCCATACTTTCACCATAGTCAACATTCCTACATCATTCCCAATGAGTAGAATGCCATTTACATACAAGACCAGAAACGTAGTCTTATCACCACTGGATTTCCTGTAAACACAAGGCTCATCTGGGTTCTGCTCAAAGTCAAACCTTTAACGGTTGAGTCAAACCGGATGTTCCAACTCTTAGAAGCTTGCTTAAGTCCATATATGGATCTATTTAATTATTGGCCGAATAAGTGTTATTAGTTCCACCTCAATTATCATCTCTCGATGCATAATCTTGATCAAGGAACGATTCATTGGTGATCAGACAATGACACATAATCAACACAAATAACACAATATAACAAGAACCTTATCGATTTTATTAATGAATGAAATTCAATGTATGATCAAGCATTAGTTCCTAACAATAAAAACCTAGCCCCTCATGATATAATTAAGAACAAGCAAACTACCCTAATTACTTTCGGATCAAACCACTCTTAATGATAAGAAGAATCACTGCATACAAGAATTGACAGAACCGATTCAGCCATCAAATCTTTAAGCTATCCGACTGAGGTGAAGTCAGTCGGGTTGGCGAAACCCTAATTTATGAGCAACCTCTCTTGAGCGCAGTCCATCCTATCTCTGAATGACAAATCCTATATCTCTATTAGAATTTTACTCACCAAAGATGCATTAAGAACAAGAATTCGCAGGTCATCAATTCAAGTATGAATGATTGCCAACCGAACCATGCAACTTATCTCTAAGGTGCATTCAGTCCGTTTCTTGATTAAATGATCTAATTACCTAACTCTTTCTCAAGCAGTTCAAGTAATCATAGATGCAAGAACAATTCGACCAAGATTGTTCTATAAATCGAAACCCTAATCAAGAATCCCAAGAACAAAACATATTCAATCGGATTTGCCTAAGTTTAATTACAAATCAGGATTAAAGCTCATCATGGTTTGCATAAAAAGGAAGAAAGAAGAAAGATTCAATAAAGAATTCTCAAGAACCCTAATCAAATCTAGGTTACCAAATTGTAGAACCAAAGAGGAAGACACTTAAGATCTTTGCGTCAAACTTCGATCTCCTTGCTGTGGTTCTCCTTCAGTTCGCATTCGACAGCCTCCTCCTCTCCCTAGCAGCCTTTCTTCTTCAATTTTCTTTCAGGGGTTCAAACCCTCATCTCTTCTTTTTCTCTCCCTTTTATATTCTTCTCTTTATCCTCCAAGAGAAGCCTACAAAATCTCCTAAAATTTCTCAGCATGCTATTAGTGCAGTTGTAGATAATTCGGGCTCGATTTTGACCTTGATGCAATCCGTATTTATCAAAACTCAAAACATGAAAGTTGTAGACCTTTTCCTTATCTTTCCAACGCATATTAAATCATCTAATTGGAGTCCAGATGAGAGAGTTATGCCCAAATTACGACGCGATTCCGAAACTTTCCAGAATTACCCGATTAGCCTTGTTTTTCACTTAACGCCTCCTTTCGTGTCCTAAATCAAAATATAAGAATAATGAGTCCATTTAGGCACTAAATAAGTATAAAAGACTAAATATTAAGGGATAAAATAATGATAATTTTCATTCTCATCAAATCCCCCCACACTTGAATTGTTACTTGTCCCCAAGTAACAAAGACATAAATCAAGCAAAATCTTTGCAAAAGATTAAAATAAAACACAACTGTGCTCGGTTCACTATGTTAGTCATAGGAGTCTCACTAATCCAGTGCCCATGTTTAAATTAAGATCACACAAGTCAACTAAATCCAGGATAAATCACCAACTCACAATGTAAATTCAAGAAAATTTAGGAAACATCAATATGAGTATATGAACACTTTATAAACGCTTCATAATAAGCAACTCAGCCAGATTGCCAATAAAAGAAATTACAAATGCAAATTCAAATGCCATGGATTTAACCAACTAAATAGCATAGAGTCACCAACCAACACATGAGATCTTGAAGGTCAACCTTTTTCTCTTCTTCTTTTTTTTTTTTCGCAAGAACCCCCACACTTAAGTTTTTCAACACACCACTTGTGGGGCATTTTATTCTTTCCTAAGTTATTAATATGTCTTTTGACGCAAATACAAACGTGGGTGATGAATGCACCTAGTTACTCAACATATAAAATACTTAGAATGCTCTGCATACTCTTATTCTCAGTCGCCATTTTATGCGAAAATTGACATTTGTGATGAAGATTCCCAATTACTAAGCAACCAAAAACATTGGAGTAGATACATTTTAATTTAATAGACCTTAACTCATGTCTTTGAAGTAAATAATTTGACTTCCATTACAGTTAAGTTTTTCAACACACCACTTGTGGGGCATTTTATTCTTTCCTAAGTTATTAATATGTCTTTTGACGCAAATATAAATCCAAAGGAGTAAATGTAACTTCATTCATCAGCTACCTTGCTAAACTACCCATTAATCTGCATCTCAAAAGTATTATACATACCAAACTGACTTCCTAAATTTATGCACTTTACATTACAACTTAGTAAATTCACCCTAAATTCTTTTAACTTGATACGTCCTAAAAATAGCATGAGTAGCATTCTTTCATTGACTCTCAAAAAGATTAACACTATTAGTACCGAGCATAGTTCACACAATTTCTGCAAAAATTTTTCTTTGCCTAGAACAGAGAAATTCAAAAGAAAAGACTACTGCAATTAATAAAGAAAAAATGCTGCTATTAATAAAACATCACACCTAATCCCCCCCCCCCCCCCCCTTACACTTATGCATGGACATTGCCCTCAATGTTCATAGAGATAGAATGTGAAGATGAATTCAGCAATGAGGGCAGTGGGACTTCAAGTAATTGAAGGGGTTTAGATAACTTCCCTGAAGAGCATTCTGAAATCTGGAATGGCTCCTTCCGTTTAGACCCTCTAGCTGCTAAGAGCCAAAAGAAACTAGGAGGAGAGAATGATAAACACTCAGAGAGAACAACAATCTACAAAATTAACATCTTAAAAAAGAAACTCGAAAGATAGGAAAAAGAAAAGCAGAAAACAAATAAAAATAAGAACTACTTATCAGCATTGGGTTGCCTCCCAATAAGCACTTGTCTTCCGTCTAAAGCTCAACGTTGTAGTGGGATCAATGAACATCTAGGTACACAGTTGGTGGGGGAGGCAATGCTCCATCCGCTACATATGGTTTGAGGTGCTAACCGTTGACATCTTCTATAATTCCCCTAGGATGCTTCATAGCCTTGGACATGTTAAACTCCACATTGTCATCACCAATCCGAAGGGTCAACTTTCCTTCATACACATCAACCAAGGCTTTCCCTGTGTTTACAAACGGTCTGCCAAGGATCAAGGTGCAATCACGACCCTCCTCAAAATCGAGCACAAAAAAGTCCACAGGGAGTATAAACTTGTCCACTTTCACAAGTACATCCTCAACCACACCATGAGGTTTCTTGATGGAATGATCCGCCAACTGCAAAGTCATCAAGGTAGGTTTCACTTCAACCAGGCCAAGTTTCCTAAAAATAGAAAAAAGCATCAAATTAATGCTAGCCCCTAAATCATACAAACACTTAGGAAACTCAATTCTACCAACGACACATGGAATTGTAAAACTCCCTGGGTCTTTCAATTTGGCAGGCATCTTGCTGGTTATGATTGAACTGCACTTTTTAGTCAATGGGACAGTTTGGTCATCCTCCCATCTCCTCTTATTATTGATGATCTCCTTCAAAAATTTAGCATATTGAGGCATTTGGGTAAGAGCCTCAGCAAAAGGAATATTGATTTGCAGTTTCTTAAAAATATCCAAAAATTTGGAAAGTTGCTGTTCAGTCTACTACTTCTTCAGTCTTTGAGGAAAAGGGATTCGTGTGGCATAGGGTGAAGGTTGGGCATTATAGTGATTCTCCTTGTCACCTTGGTTCCCCTCTGACTTATCACTGGTTTCTTCATCATAGATTTCAGCATTAGTTGATGAAGGACTCTCAACATCTGTACCTGTCCTCTTACTTTGCACATCTTGCTTTGGCTCCAACACTTTCCCACTCCTTAGTGAAATTTCTTTGAGCTGCTCCCTTGGTTTAGTCTCAGTGTTGCTTGGTAAATTACCTTGGTTCCTAGCTGAAACAACATTGACTAGTTAGCCTATCTGCACCTCCAAGTTGCGAATTGAGGACGAATGGTTCTTTGCAATTTGATCAAAATTAGGTTCCGTCCTTCTTTGGGCCTCATCCTAGCTGTTCATCTTACTACTCATCATGTCCATGAATTTATCTAGCTTGGCTTCAAAAGAAGCTGATCTATCCTGATGAGGATGTGGTTGGAATCCTGGTGGTCCTTGCTGTCTATGAATGTTGTTGTTTTGGAAACTGGAATTGCTTGCATTGTTGTTATTGCTACTCCCTGAAAAATTGGGGTGATTTCTCCACCCTGGATTATATGTGTTGGAGTACAGGTTGCTGATTTTCCTTCCTTGGAATTGATTCCCCACAAAGTTGCATTTCTCCATAAAATTTCCACTTGCAAAATTAAAATTTCCAACACAACAATAAGAACTAACATGACCTATACCATTACAATACTCACAGATTGGTTGCATAGAATTGTTGATGGCATTGGCCTGCATGTTCATGGTGCCCAATTGCTTGATTAAGGTTGAAATTTGAGCCTGCAAGGATGCTATGGAGTCTGCTTCTGATTTGCCTCCCTGTCTAGGTGGATTTAGCTGCTCGGCTAGCCACAAACAATTATTAGCTGCCATTTCCTCTAAGAGATCAAAAGCAACATCTATAGTTTTCCTCATTAAGGAACCTCCTGCAGCAGCATCAATAGTATCTCTAGTAGTGCGAGTGGCTCCATTGTAGAAAGTCTGAATCAATAGTCTCTTAGGTAAGCCATGGTGAGGGCAGCTTCTCTACAAATCCTTAAATCTTTCCCACGCCTCATACAATGGTTCATTCTCAAATTGCTGAAAGGTAGTAATGTCTTTGATGATCTTTGCGGTTTTGGCTGGGGGAAAATACTTAGCCAAGAAAGCCTGTGCCAGCTGTGCCCATGTGGTTATGAAATTTGTTGGTAGATAATTTAACCACGCTTGCAATCTGCGATTTGCAGTTTGTGAAACTGCAACCTGTGATCTAACCACTGTTTTGCAGGAAGGATTGTGCGAACAGCCCTGATAGACTGATTCTTGATTGTTCTTTTATCAGAATTTAATTTCAGATTATTTTCTTGAATTAAAGATCAAACCCTAGACCCATTCGAACCAGGATTGGTTCAAATTGTTTGGACCAAATCTAGGGTTCGATCTAGGCTGAAAGTCAACCCTATTTTTTCCCACTAATGGGCCTGAGGATGGATATTTAATTAAATGGTTAATTCGGCCCAACCTGTAAGGGCCCAGTTTTAAATGCTTAAAACTGCTAAAAGCCCACTTTGTGGATAAAGCTATATGGGCCGAACCCATCAACCCTAATTCGACCCATATGCCTAGATAATATTAATGGTTATATGGATTTAAAATGGGCTTCAAATGGGCCTTACAGATAATTAATTGATTGGATCAATTTATCCTTGCATGTGATGTATGGATGTGTGATGTGCTACGTACATGGGCCATAAGTGCTTGGCCCATGCTCAATCGACAGTGGCTCTCGCGCACACTATGGCTGAATCCACATCATTGCCATGGTGTCCCTTTTGGTCATTGGATGACCTCCCTCAGTGGTGGGCCCCACACCTCATGGAGAGGTTACATGCGGGACCCTAGCCGATTCGGGCCCACCAAAATCTGACTTTATGAATGTCAGTGGGAGCCACTTGGGTTTGACCTAGATCAAACTAGGGGGTGATTAACTGTTTCCTCCAACTAATATGAGTGCATGTGATAGGGAGATTCATATGATGAACTCTCTAAAGGCCTTCCATCATTAGCATGAGGATGGGTCATTCAGTAATGAGGAAACGCATCAGAAAAT
Organism: Nelumbo nucifera; assembly: GCF_055504915.1. Classification (NCBI taxonomy): domain Eukaryota; kingdom Viridiplantae; phylum Streptophyta; class Magnoliopsida; order Proteales; family Nelumbonaceae; genus Nelumbo; species Nelumbo nucifera. The sequence continues at coordinate 19,273,639 of NC_142649.1, forward strand.
GGGCTATCCATTTGCTGTTGGGCTTGTCTGAATATTTCATAAGATGATAGGGGCGTCTTGGACCGATGTGGGAGGGGCTTCACCAAAAAATGGGAACTCTCTCACGGTACCTTGGCGTTCACGAACATGATGGGTAAGCACTCACTGGACAGAAATGTTTACCTGAAAACAGCTCTAAACCTTGTCTGACAGAGGCCAAAGGGAAAGCTCATGTGATGAGTGGATATGATCCTTCACAGAAAGGTGGTGGGGTTATGCAGCTGAAACAGTTGGCTCCATGCACCCTATGTGATTTCCCACATTTCCAGAGACAACTCGCAGTCTCTGTCACTGAGAAAGGAGGGAAATCTCAGAGATGAATAAATGGAAATGGAACATAGATTAAAATCCATATCTATGTAATGAACATGAATCAAATTAGGTTGTAGACTGATGTTTGCCTTTTTATCAGAAAATGGCAAACGGACAATTTGCAAAGTTGCTTGACGACAACAAGCTGAAGGGCCCAAACTATGCTGACTGGTACAGGAACCTTATGTTGGTCTTAACCTTTAAAAAGTTAGATAAGGTAGCCAAGAATCCTTCCCCAGATCGTCCGGGAGATAGGGCTTCTGAGGCCCGGAGAAGAGAATACCAAGAATGGGAGGAGAAAAACTCCCTTCCCTGCTGCTATATCATTGCCGCTTTGGATCCAATTCAGAGGCTGTTCGATCAGATTGAACTTGCTAAGGACGTATTAGACAGTCTCAAGACAATGTACGAAGAGTAGAATCGTTCTACTTGGCAGAAGGTCTTGAAACAGTTCATGACCGCACAGATGTCCAAGGGCCAACAAGTTCACGACCATTGTCTCCGGATGATGGGCTATATCAACGAATTGGAGGCTCTTGGATCTGGGCTAGATCTGGTAACACAGATCGATGCTATTCATCATGAACTACAACATGAATAAGTTGAACGTCAGCTTGCAGGAACCCAGCAATATGTTGTAGAAGGCCGAAGAATTGATTAAAAAGGATGAGCCCATTCCCATGCTTGTTGAAACTGGCAAATCGGGCAAGAAAAGGAAGGCAAAGAGAAAGCCCCAAAAGAAGGCTGCCAAACCCAAGAAACAGAGGAAGGAAAAGGCATCAGATGCCTGTCATTTTTGCAAGAAGACCGGCCACTGGAAAAGGAACTGTCCTGCCTACCTGGAATTCAAGAAAGATAATATCGAAACTTGTGTTATAGAAACCAACTTGTTGGTAGCTTCTGCGTCCTGGTGTATTGACTCTGAGGCTTCAACTCATGCGTGTAACTCACTGCAGGGGTTCAAGGTAAGCAGAAGGCTGAGTGAAGGACATGCCACGCTTTACTTGGGGACTACTGCAACTGTTGTAGCCGCGACCATAGGAACCGTAGAGTTACTTTTTAGAGAAGGAACTATTGTATTGAAAGATTGCCTTTATGTACAAAATTGAAGAAGAAATTTGATTTCTATCTTAAAACTGTGTACAGATGGTTATTTTGTCCTCTTTAATAATGCAATTACTATTAAAAGAAATAACAGATTCATCGCATACGGGGAACTGGAGAACGGTCTCTATGTTCTACATCCTTCTCTAGAAACTAACATAACCGAAACTACGTCGGCTGAAATCCCCAAGAAGAGAGCTCGAGATACCGTTAATCCCACATGCCTGTGGCATTACCGACTTGGCCACATCGGTGTTGACCGAATCACAAGGTTGGTAAAGGATGGTCCTTTAGATTTTCTAACTATAGAAGATCTTCCCACTTGTGGGCCTTGCCTGCAAGGAAAGATGACGAAACGACCATTTAACGGTAAGCCTGAAAGATATACAGGCACACTTGACCTTATATATACTGATGTATGTGGTCCCCTAAGTGTTAGGACACGGAATCAACACGTGTATTTCATCACCTTCACCGATGATTTTTCACGATATGGTTACGTGTACCTAATGAGACACAAGTTTGAATCCTTTGAAAAGTTCAAAGAGTTCAGACAAGAGGTCGAGAAACAGTTGGGGAGAGAAATTAAATCCCTTCGATCAGATCGAGGTGGTGAGTATCTCTCTGACGAATTCAGGGACTACCTAAACGACAATGGGATAGTATCATAGTTAGCTCCTCCTGCTACACCACAACTTAACGGTGTTTTAGAGAGGAGGAATAGGACCTTATTTGATATGGTCCGGTTACTTCTCATACACTCAGAGTTACGCACATCCTTTTGGGGTTACGCGTTAGAGACTGCGATTTATGTGCTGAATCGGGTTCCAACCAAATCGGTTCCCAACACTCCATATGAACTTTGGAACGGAAAGAAACTAAGTGTTAGACACTTGAAGATTTGGGGTTGTCCAGTACACATTAAAAGAACGAGTGCAAACAAGTTGGAATCCAAGACCAGCGGTTGCCTATTTGTAGGCTACCCAAAAGGCTCTGTGGGTTACCTTTTCTATGACCCAAGTGAGCAGAAGGTGTTCTGCAGCCGAAATGCACAGTTCTTGGAAACCGATTATATCCTGGACACCCATCGTCAGGAACTAGTTCTTGATGACGAGAGCTCAGGAGCAGTGGGAGATGTTCCGCAAGTTCCAGGTAGTAACCAACCTAGAAAATCCATTCGGGTATCCAGGCCACCAGTCTGTTATGGTTATAACTAGGATAGTTACTTGGTGGAAACCTTGACTAGTGAGGAGGATCCCGTAACTTACGCGGAAGCTATGTTGGACATAGATTTCCCAGAAGTGGGTGGAGGCCATGAGAGTAGAGATGGACTCAATGGAGACCAATGGAGTTTGGACTCTGGTAGATCCACCCTCCGGGGTAAAAGCAATCGGATGCAAATGGATTTACAAGAGGAAGAAGGGTCCTGATGGTAGGGTTGAGACCTTCATAGCTCCTCTAGTGGCGAAAGGGTACACTCAGAAAGAGGAAATCGACTATGAGGAAACCTTTACGCCTGTGACCATGCTTAAATCCATTAGGATCCTGCTAGCTGTAGCAGCATACCATGATTATGAGATTTGACAGATGGATGTCAAAACTGCATTCATGAATGGAGGTCTTACTGAAGATATCTATATGCAGCAGCCGCAAGGCTTCATTGCTACAGGTCAGGAAAATATGGTATGTAAACTTAATAGATCCATTTATGGACTTAAGCAAGCTTCTAGAAGTTGGAACATCCGTTTTGACTCTGCTGTCAAATCGTTTGACTTTGAGCAGAATCCGGATGAACCCTGTGTCTATAGGAAGTACAGTGGAGATAAGGTTACCTTTTGGTTCTATATGTAGATGACATTCTACTCATTGGGAATGATGTAGGAATGTTAATTACGGTGAAGGTATGGCTTTCACAGCATTTCTCCATGAAAGACCTTGGAGAAGCCTCCTATATACTAGGTCTTCGACTCTATAGAGATAGATCGAAACGGATAACAGGATTATCCCAATCGGCTTACATTGACAAAATAGTAAAAAGATACAGCATGGAAAACTCCAAGAAAGGAAATGTTCCTTTCAGGCCTGGAGTCACTCTCTCCAAGAAGATGTCTCCCAAGACTTCTGAGGAGATTGATGGCATGAAAGACGTTCCCTATGCATCTGCCGTAGGGAGCATCATATATGCCATGTTGTGCACTCGTCCTGACATTGCTCAGGCAGTGAGTGTAGTAAGCAGATTTCAGGCCAACCCAGGGCAGGAGCACTGGATTGTTGTGAAAAACATACTTAAGTACCTTCGAAGGACAAAAGAGTTTTGTCTAGTATTCGACGGATGGTAGTTCACTACAGATCCAAGGGTATACAGATGTCGATTTCCAGTCGGATCCAGACGATAGAAAGTCTACATCTAGATATGTTTTCACGATAGGATCATGTGCTGTTTGTTGGAAAAGCAGCAAACAGGGGTCCACTACAGACTCCACGACCGAGGTCGAGTACATTGCCGCAAGTGAGGCTGCCAAAGAAGTCATGTGGATGAAGAAGTTCGTTCACGAGTTGAGAGTAGTTCCATCCAGCACATCACCCATCCTGTTGTTGTGTGACAACAATGGAGCCATTGCTCAGGCTAAGGAGCCCCGAGCCCACTCGAAGTCGAAGCACATCGAGAGGAAGTACCACGTACTATGAGAGATTGTCGGTAGAGGGGACATCCTGATTCAGAAGGTAGCATTAGCGGAAAATGTAGCAGACCCATTGATGAAGCCACTATCATAGAAAGTGTTTGAGAAACACGTGGAAAGCATGGGACTCCGGCTTGTACCTGATTGGACCTAAGTGCAAGTGGGAGCTGTTGGACAATTTTGTATGCCCTTAGCTTCAATCAGAATGGTGTACTTTTTGAGTTTATTGTAAATGAATAAAAGTGCATATTTGATTCATGTTCCCTTGGTATGTTTCTGTGTAATACCCTTAAACTAGACACTTAATGAGACTCGTATTAGTTTGGAATGTTCACAACCAGTGGGTCGGTCTGGGGAGACCTATCTTGATAAGGCTGACACTGTTGTGCCACCAAGTCGGTTAGGGTGGCCTGTCTCAACTGCCAGGGTGAGACTCTAGGCACATACAGTGTAGGATTAATTGAATCTTTGAATTGGACTAGATTTCCAGTATTGCCTTGGACCTTGGAGATTGATGGGCAAAACTGGAAAGTTACACCCGACCCCTAGACTTGATTTTGATACTGCACTAGGTGTCGGATTAGGCTGTTTTTGATGTGCCAATCAGTGAGATCCTTAGCGGGGGTCAAAACCTGGGTATGTTGGGATAGTTTGAGAATTATCTGAGTGGGTGATCATAGTGACAGGATCAGCCCCTTTGTCGGACAAAGGTAATGATCGGGGATGCACTCTCTCTGATGGAAACCAAGACTGCCGACAGCCAATTTCAATCGTTGAGATTTGTTTTTGCAAAATATATTTTATATGAGATATAAAAGTATATATATATTTATGGTTTCTCAAATGTTTGCAAAAAGGTTTTAATTCTCGGGATCCATATAAGTGGAGAGTGCAACACTGTTCCTTGCAACCGAGGGAGAGGTCCTCTCTTGTCGGGCAGTGTGTGATCATTATGGGCTGAGAAATTGAGTGTAAGACCATTGAGGATAATACCTGATGGGCTAATCTTGCATCTGCCCACAGTCCCTGGGTGTTACAAGGTGGTTGGCCAAGGGACCACTTAGGGTAAGTGTTGGGCCCATAGAGACCATTTGATGGGTTTCAGGGGGTGCGTTGTCCATAACAGTGTATTCAGCCAGGCCTTGTAACAAAGGCTGGGTCGAACCCATGTGGCTGATGTATAGATTAATGCTTGGGCCCCACGCCATACAAGGAAGCCCATTTGGGCAGCAGTTAGGAAGGTTAAGTGAGTACATGAGCTTAGTGGGCCTAAAGCCCATTTCGAATTGGACTTATTTAATAAGTTAAATATGGGCGAATTCTGAGATGGATCAGCAGATAGGATAAGGTCTTAACCCTATCAAATCAGAGAGTCCAGATCTGAATATGATTCAGATTTAGAAACTTCCTAATGAGATTTGGAGAAGGGTGATCTAATCTACAGATAAGATAAGGGTTTATCCTTATCACCTAAAGAGAGGTATGATCCAAATATGATTTGGATAAGCAGCTCCTAATTGGATTAGGAGCTGATCCTTTGGGTTTACAATAGAAGGAGGGGGCGGCAGCCTTTAGAGGAAGAAGACAATCACATTCTCTTTAGAGCTGAAATCGGTGAAGAAAGATTTTTGTAATCCCTACAAAAGATCTTTCTTGCCGCCTCCTTCCTGCAGCCGCCAGACATCCTGTTCGATCTCCAGTTGTGGGAGAAGTCAAGATTCGATCTTGACATCAGTTCTTTGAGAAAGAATTGATAGGAAGCTGTGCTCACGTGCCATCCTGTTGTTTCTTGCGAATGACAGAGTTCTTGGAGAAGAACGCTACTGATTCTGCTCCATCCTACACTGCGCCATCTTCAGCGGGAGCAGTCTTTGGATCTTTCCTTGGACGTGAACACCTTCGTTGGGAGATATTATTTCTCTGTATCAGGTATAATCTTCTCCTACTTCTATTGGTTCAGATCTAGTTCAGTTTATGGTTTAAGATTGATTTTTGAAAATATGATTTTCTAAATAGGGAATGCGATTCCCAATTGAAAGGGAGAGAAAAATTTTTGAAATTCGCCCCTTTATTCCGCAAGATTTGGGCGTCCATACGATGGATCTCTCATCCCTCCAAAATCAACTGCCGGTAACTTTGGTTTCCATCAGAGAGTGTGCATCCCCGATCATTCATTTTGTCCGAAAAAGGGGCTAATCCTGTCACTATGATCACCCACTCAGGTGAATTCTCGGATTGTCCCAACATACCTAGGTTTTGACCCCCTCTAAGGATCTCACTGATTGGCATATCAAAGATAGCCCAATCCGACACCTAGTGTAGTATCATAATTGAGTCTAGGGGTCAGGTGTAACATTCCAGTTTTGCCCATTTATCTCCAAGGTCCAGGGCAGTACTAGAATTCTGGTCCAGATCAGGGTTTCAAGAAAACCCACACTGCCTGTACCTCAGGTCTCACCCTGGCAGTTGAGACAAGCCACCCCAACCAACTTGATGGCACATCAGTGTCAGCCTTGGCAGGATAAATCTCCCTAGATCTATCCAATGGCTATGAAGATTCTAAACTAACACGAGTCTCATATGTGTCCAGTTTAGGTATTACACAGAAACACACCATGATAACATGAATCAAATATCTACTTTATTCATTTACATTAAATTTCATAATGTACATCATTCTGTTTGGAGCTAATGGCATACACTGTCTAACAACTCCCATTTGCACTTAGGTCCAATCGGGTATAAGCTGGAGTTCTAGATTTTCCACGTGCTTCTAAAACACTTTCTGTGTCTGTGGTTTAGTCAATGGGTCTGCTACATTCTCCGTGTTAGATAGTTTTGTATGCCCTTAGCTTCAATCAGAATGATGTACTTTATGAGTTTATTGTAAATGAATAAAAGTGCATATTTGATTCATGTTCTCTTGGTATATTTCCGTGTAATACCCTTAAACTAGACACTTAATGAGACTCGTGTTAGTTTAGAATGTTCACAGCCAGTGGGTCGGTCTGGGGAGACCTATCCTGACAAGGCTGACACTGTGGTGCCACAAAGTCGGTTGGGGTGGCATGTCTCAGCTACTAGGGTGAGACCCTAGGCACATACAGTGTAGGATTAATTGAATCTTTGAACTGGACCAGATTTCCAGTATTGCCTTGGACCTTGGAGATTGATGGACAAAACTGGAAAGTTACACCCAACCCCTACACTCGATTATGATACTGCACTAGGTGTCGGATTGGGCTGCCTTTGATATACCAATCAGTGAGATCCTTAGCGGGGGTCAAAACCTAGGTATGTTGGGACAGTCTGAGAATTCATCTGAGTGGGTGATCATAGTGACAGGATCAGCCCCTTTGTCGGACAAAGGTAATGATCGGGGATGCACTCTCACTGATGGAAACCAAGACTGCTGGCAGCCGATTTCAATCATTGAGATTTGTTTTTGCAAAATATATTTTATATGAGATATAAAAGTATATATATTATGGTTTCTCAAATGTTTGCAAAAATGTTTTAATTTTCGGGATCCATATAAGTGGAGAGTGCAACACTGTTCCTTGCAGCCGAGGGAGAGGTCCTCTCTTGTCGGGCAGTGTGTGATCATTATGGGCTGAGAGGTTGAGTGTAAGACCATTGAGGATAATACCTGATGGGATAATCTTGCATCTGCCCACAGTCCCTGGGTGTTACAAGGTGGCTTGGCCCAAGGACCACTTAGGGTAAGTGTTGGGCCCATAGAGCCTATTCGATGGGTTTCAGGGGTGCACTGTCTTTAACAGTGTATTTGGCCAGGCCTTGTAACAAAGGCTGGGCCGAACCCATGTGGCTGATGTGTAGATCGATGCTTTGGTCCCACGCCATACAAGGAAGCCCAACTGGGCAGTAGTTAGGAAGGTTAAGTGAGCACATATGCTTGATGGGCCTAAAGCTCATTTCGAACTGGGCTATTCATTTAGTTAATTAAAGGGGCGAATTCTGAGATGGATTAGCAGATAGGATAGGGTCTTAATCCTATCCACTCAGAGAGTTCAGATCTGAATATGATTCAGATCTAGAAACCTCCTAATGAGATTAGGAGAAAGCTAATCTAATCTGCAGATAAGATAAGGGTTTATCCCTATCACCTGAAGAGAAGTCTTATCCAAATATGATTCTGATAAGCTGCTCTTAATTGGATTAGGAGCTAATCCTCTTAGGTTAACAAAAGAAGGAGGGGGCGGCAGCATTTAGTAGACACACAACATCAGATTTTCTTTAGTGCTGAAATCAAGAAGAGAGAATTCTGCACCCTGCGAATACTCTCTTGCCGCCCTGTTTGCCAGTTCGATCTCCAGTTGTGGGAGAAGTCAAGATTGGATCTTGACATCAGTTCTTTGAGAAAGGATTGAAAGGAAGCTGTGCTCACGTACCATCCTGCTGATTCTTGCGAAGGACAGAGTTCTTGGAGAAGAACACTGCTGATTCTACTCCATCTTATACTACGCCATCTTCAGTGGGAGTAGTTTTTGGATCCTTCCTTGGGCGTGAACACCTCCGTTGGGAGATACTACTTCTCCATATCAGGTATAATTCTCCCCTACTCCTTTTGGTTCAGATCTGATTCAGTTTATGGTTCAAGAATGATCCTTGAAAATATGATTTTCTAAATAGGGAATGCGATTCCCAGTTGAAGGGAGAGAAATTTTTTTTTGAAATTCGCCCCTTATTCCGCAATCTTTGGGCGTCATGGGATGGATCTCACATCCCTTCACTCCGCTGATGCTACATTTTAACATCAATCTCCCGTAGATCTAGTGTTGTCACACAACAGTGGAATGGGTGATGTGCTGAATTCCAAATTCCAAAATGAACACCTTCATTCATTAGGCAGCCTCACTTACGACAATGTGTTCGGCTTGGGTTGTGGACTGTTATTCTTACTACTTTGGACCCCTATTTGTTGCTCTTCCAGCTAACAACACACGATCCTATCGTGTAGATATAACCAAACATAGACTTTCTATCATCTAGATCTAACTAGAAATCGGCATCAGTATACCACTGGATCTGTAATGAACTACCATTGAATACCAGACAAAACTCTTTCGTCCTTCAAAGGTATTTTAGTATGTTTTTCACAGCGGTCCAATGCTCCTGCCCTGGGTTAGACTGGTATCTACTTATCACACTCACTGCATGAGAAATGTTAGGATGAGTGCACAACATAACATACATGATGTTCCATACGGCTGAGGCATGGGAAACCTCTTTCATGCCCTTAATCTCTTCGGGAGTCTTGGGAGACATGCCCCTTGAGAGAGTGACTCCATGCCTAAAAGGAACATTTCCTTTCTTGGATTTTCCCATGTTGTATCTTTTGACTATTTTGTCAATGTAAGCAGATTGGGATAATCCTATTATCCTCTTCGATCTATCTCTATAAAGTCGAAGACCCAGTATATAGGAGGCTTCTCCAAGATCTTCCCAATGAGTAGAATGTTATCTATATACAGAACCAAGAACGTAACTTTATCACCATTGGTTTTCCTATAGACACAGGGTTCATCCGAATTTTGCTCAAAGTCAAACTGTTTGACGGTAGAGTCAAACCGGATGTTCCAACTCCTAGAAGCTTTCTTAAGTCCATATATGGATCAGTTTAGTTTACATACCACATGTTCCTGACCTGCAGCTATAAAACCTTATGGTTGTTGCATATAGATATATTCAGTAAGATCTCTATTTAAGAACACAGTTTTGACATCCATTTGCCAAATCTCGTAATCATGGTATGCTGCTATAGCTAGCAGGATCATAATGGATTTAAGCATGGCCACAGGCGAAAAGGTTTCCTCATAATCAATTCATTCTTTCTAAGTGTACCCTTTTGCCACAAGATGAGCCTTGTAGGTCTTTACCTTACCATCATGACCCTTCTTCCTCTTATAAATCCATTTGCAACAAATTGCTTTTACCCTAGGGGGCAGATCTACCATAGTCCAGACTCCATTGGTCTCAATTGAGTCCATCTCATCTCTCATGGCATCTACCCACTTCAAAGAATCTATGTTCAACATAGCTTCCATATAAGTTACGGGATCCTTCTCACTAGTCGTGGCTTCCACCAAGTAACTTTCTTGGTCATAGCTGAAACGAACTGGAGGCCTGGAAACCTAGCTAAATCTCATAGGTTGGTTATTTTTTATAGCTGGTGGGACATCTCCCACTACCCCTGGGCTCTTCTCATCAAGAACAATTTCCTAATGATGATTATCTTGGATGTAATCTTCTTCTAAGAAGTGGGCATTTTGACTGCAAAACACCTTTTGCTCTTTTAGATCATAAAATAAGTAACCCATAGAGCCTTTGGGGTAGCCTATGAATAGGCAACAACTGGTCTTGGATTCCAATTTGTCAGCACCTACTCTTTTAACACGTGTCAGACAACCCCAAATCTTCAAGTGTTCTCACACTTGGTTTCTTACCGGTCCAAAGCTCATAGGGAGTCTTTGGAACAAATTTGGTTAGAACCCAGTTCAGCACGTATATCGCAGTCTCTAATGCGTAACCCCAAAAGGATGTGGGTAGCTCTGAGTGCACGAGAAGTGATCGGACCATATCCAATAAAGTTCGGTTCCTCCTTTGTTATACACCGTTTAGCTATGGTGTAGCAGGAGGAACTAGTTGTGATACTATCCCATTGTCCTTTAAGTAGTCCCTTAATTCGTCAGAGAGATACTCGCCACCTCGATTTGATCAAAGGGTCTTAATTTCTCTCCCTAACTATTTCTCGACCTCTTGTCTGAATTCTTTAAACTTTTCAAAATATTCAGACTTATGTCTCCCAACGTAGTTTCGGTAAGGTTCGTTTTCAGTGAAGGATGGAGAACATAGACACCATTCTTAAGTTCTTCGTATGCGAGGAATTTGTTATTCTGTTTAAAAGTAATCACATTACCGAATAAGATAGAATAACCATCCATGCATAATTTTGAGACAAATCAAAATTCTTCTTAAATTTGGTATGAAAAGACAATCTTTTAGTACAATAATTCCTTCTCTGAAAACTAATTTTACAGTTCCTATGGCTGTAGTTGCAACTGTTGCAGAAGTCCCTAAGTAGAGTGTCACTTCTCCGTCACTCAGTCTTCTGCTTATCTTGAACCCCTGCAGTGAGTTACATGCATGAGTTGAAGCCCCAAAGTCAATACACCAAGAAGCAGAAGTGACCAACAAATTGGTCTTTATGATAAAAGATTCGAAATTACCTTTCTTCTTAGTCTTCAAAAATTGAGGACAGTTCCTCTTCTAGTGGCCGACCTGTTTGCAGAAGTGATAGGCATCCGATGCCTTATCCTTCTTCTACTTCTTAACTTTGCTATTTTTCTTCTAAGCCTTCCGCTTTCTCTTGCCTGATTTTCTACCTTCAATAAGCATGGCTATCGGCTTATCCTTCTTAATCAGTTCTTCAGCCCTCTACAACACATTGTTAAGTTCCTGAAGGCTAATATTTAGCTTATTCATGTTATAGTTCATAATAAATTGATTGAAGGAGGGAGGTAGGGAATTGAGGATAGCATCAATTTTAGTGTCATGGTCTAGCCTTGACCCGAGAGCCTCAGGTTCATTAATATAACCCATCATCTTTAGACAATGGTCATGAATTTGTTGATTCTCGGTCATTTGTGCGGTCATAAACAACTTTAAGACCTTCTGACGAGTAGAATGGTTATGCTCTTCATATATAATCTTTAGACTATCCAATATGTCCTTGGACACTTCGATCTTATCGAATTGTCGCTGTGTCGGAATATCCAAAGAGACTATAATATAACATCGGTCAAGAGAATTTTTCTTCTCTCATTCTTGATGCTCTCTTTGTCTGGTCTCAGAAGCTCTGTCACCCGGACGATCCGGAGCAAGGATTTTAGCAATTTTGAACAATTTCTTGGACGTTAGGACCAGCATAAGGTTTCGGAACCAGCCAGCATAATTTGGGCCCTTAAGCTTGTTGTTGTCCAACAGTTTAGTGAATTGACCGTTTGCCATTTATGAAAAAGGGCAAAGCAAATATTAGTGCACAACCTTATTTGATTCATATTATCACATAGATATGGCTTTTAATCTATGTTCCATTTTCATTTTGGGCATCTTTGAGATTTCCTTCCTATCTCAGTGACGGAGACTGTGAATTCTCTCTGAAAATGTGGGAAATCACATAGGGTGCATGGAACCAACTATTTCATCTGCATAGCTCCACCACCTTTCTATGAAGAATCATATCCACTCATGTTATGAGCTTTCCCTTCGGCCTCTGTCAAACAAGGTTCATTGCCATTTTAGGTTAAACCTTTCTGTCCAGTGAGTGCTCACCCATCATTTTCGTGACCATCAAGGTACCGTGAGAGAGTCTTCCATTTTAGGATAGGCCCCTCCCACATCGGTCTATGACGCCCCTATCATCTTATGAAACAATCCAACAGATCCAGTAACAAATGGAAAGCCCAATTTTATGGTGCATTTCCTCATTACTCAAGGACCCATCTTCATGTTAATGATGGAAGGCCTTTAGAGAGTTCATCATATGAATCTCCCTATCACATGCACTCATATTTCAGTGGAGGGAACCAAATATTATGCCCTAATTTAATTTAGGTCAAACCAAAGTGGCTCTCACTGAATTTCATAAAGCTAGATTTAGATGGGCCCTAGACGGCTAGGGTTCCACACAGTTCCTCTTGGGAAGGAAGCTGGAGTGGGGCCCACCACGAAAGGAGATCATCCAATGATCTTAAGGACACCATGGCAATGATGTGCATTCAGCCATGGTGTGCAAGAGCCACTATCGAATCAACATGGGCCAAGTACTTATGGCCCATGAACGTTGCACATCACACATCCATACATCACATGCATGAAAACATAATTGATCCAATCAATTAAATAACTGTAAAACCCATAATTAAGGCCCATAAATTTTCATAATATTACTGATTAATATTATCAAGGTATATGGGCTGAATTGCAAAGAGCAGTTTGGCCCATATAGTTTTTATGCTGAAATGGGCAAAAGTAGTTTTAACATATTAAAACTGGGTTTTATAGATGTGGACTGATTTGCATCTAGCAATTAACCACCAACTCCTGGACCCATGAATGAAAAATTAGGGCTGAGAACAGCCCCCATCGAACCACAGTTTGGTCCAATCTGGTTCAAATGGGTCGAGGGTTTGATTTTTAATTCAAGATTTAATTCAAGAAAAAATGATATAAAATTAAATAACTGAAACAAGACAATCAAGAATCAGTAGGAGGGCTTTTCGTAGGACTGCTACCCTGCAAAACAAAAATTAGATTGTAGCATGCAGTTTCCAAAACTGCAAATCGCAGATGGCTGAATCCATATCTACGAAAATCTCTCCTCTGCGCTTTCTGCTTCAACTTCGAATGGAATAAAATAGAAAAACCTATTTTCTATTAATAATACATTAGAATTGAATTCCTATACATTCCATCTAAAAATAAAAATTAATTAATTACAAACCAAGAATGAATAGAACAACAGGTAAACAATTTTCTTGCGCCATTAAAGAATTCGATCTCCACCGTACGAACAACAAAAAAATCAAGAAAAATATATAAAATAATTCTAAATAAAAGTTAGATTTAAAAAGATTTAATTTCAGATCAATCACCCAAAAACTGGGAACAAATTTCCCAGAAAATGCATAGATCCAGATCTGGTTAATTTTGGTTCAAGATTTGAACCTAACTCTCATACCACTGAAGGGATGAGAGATCCATCATATGGATGGCCGAACCCTATAGGAAGGTTCGGTGAAATTTAAAAAATTTCTCTCTCCCATGTATGAATCACATTCCCTATTTTAGAAAACTACATTTTCAAGGATCAATATTGAAACCAAACTGGACAAGATCTGAAACTAAAAGGAGGTAGAGGGATATACCTGATACGGAGTAACAGTAACTCCCAATGAAGGTGTTCACGCCCAAGGAGAAAACCAAAGACTGTTTCCACCGAAGATGACACGGTGTGAGGTGACGCAGAATCAGCAGGATGATTCTTCAGCAAGAACCGAATTCTTCAACAAGAATGTGATGGAGGGCAGGTGAGCACGACTTCAGATTGCCTTTTCTACCAAAAGGCAAAATCAAGAACTATTCTTGATCACTCCCACTAGTGGAGATCAAACTGGTAGGGCGGCAAGAGCAGGAGAGAAGAAGACAGTGCAGTCAAACTGTGTTGTCTCTTTCAGTAATTTAGCAGTATGTGAGATGATTTGGAGGTTTGCCCTACTCTTCTATTTATAGGCTTAAAGAGTGGTTTGCCTAATCCCATTAGGAGTTTCCTAATCCAAATCTTATATTTGGATTTTGGCTCTCTTTAAGAGATAAGGATAATCCCTTATCTTATCTATAGATAAAGATCAACCTTCATAATCAAATTAGGAGTTTTCTGATCCAAATCTTTATTTGGATTTAGACTCTTTGAGTGGATAGGGATAATCCCTTATCTTATCTGCAGCTCTAAATCCTAGAACCGTCCTCTTTTAATTAATCTTATTAAGCTAGTTCAAATTGGGCTTTAGGCCCATTAAGTTTATGTGCTCACTAGCCCCTCAATCTGTTGCCTAGTTTGTTATCCTTGTATGGCGTGGTACCCAAACATTGATCTACACATCAGCCACATGGGTTAAGCCCAGCCTCTGTCACAAGGCCTTGTTGGTGAGGACAGTGATCGTGTGGGCTTGGAAGTACGGGCGCAATTTCCGACCTGCTATTACTAGCGCATATGCTAGCTTTTCGATACCGGGATATCTAGTTTCTATAGCCTGCTAGACTTTACTCACATAGTAGACGGACCGTTGGACCTGGTCTACCTCTCTGATCAGTATCGAGCTAACCACCTCATCACTTACGGAGAGGTACAATTTCAGCTCGCCGCCTTCCTCAGGTCGGGTCAAAACCGGTGCGGTACTTAAGTATTTTTCAGCTCATCAAATGCAAGCTGACACTCTTTGGTCCACACAAAGTCTTCATTCTTTTTTATTGCCTTAAAGAAAAGTAGGCACCGACCTGCCAATTTAGACATAAACCAGTTTAGGGAGGCTACCTGGCTAGTTAGCCTTTGGACTTCCTTTATCTTTTAGGGCGGTCTCATATCTAATATGGCATTGATTTTGTTCGGGTTGTCCTCAATGCCACGTCGGTTCACTATGTAGTCGAGGAATTTTCCCAACGTGACCCCAAAGACACACTTGTTCGAGTTGAGCTTTATGTTAAATTTTCTTAGAATTTGAAAAACAGAATCTAAATCATCAACTAAGGAATTTGAAAATTGGGTCTTCACGACCATGTCATCAACAACATTCCAATTTATTGCCAATTAGCGGCTCAAAAATTTTGTTTATAAGGTGTTGTAAGGTTGCTTTAGCATTTTTTAATCCAAAGGGCATGACTTTATAATAGTAAGTGTCCATGAAGCTCAACAACTCGTGCCCCAAGGTCGCGTCTACTAGGCGGTCTACTCTGGGAAGGAGGAAGCAGTCCTTTGGACAAGCTCTGTTAAGGTTGGTGTAGTTGACGCATATGCACCACTTTCCATTGGCCTTTTTCACCAGCATAGGATTGGCCACCCTGCTCAGGTAATGGACCTTTCTAACGAAGTCTGTTGCGAAGAGCTTCCCAACCTCCTCATCAACTACCCTCCCCCGATCCGGGGCGAGGTTTTGTTTTCTTTGTTTAATTGGCTTGACTAAAGGGTCCACATTAAGCTTGTGAGTAATTACGCTAGGGTCAATGCCAGGCATTTTTGCTGTGGACCAAGCAAAAACATCTAAGTTATTGAGTAAGAAACTTACTAGTTGCGATTGAAGTGGTTCTCTTAGCAGAGTGTCGATCTGGAGGGTCTCCGTTGGCTCGGCTTCGGAAACCGGTACATGGACTCTCTCCTCCATCGGGGCAGCTCACTCCTCTGTGTACTCAGATGGTAGCTCTAGTTCAACGTCATCTGCCAACTTTGCCTTACCCTTTAGTGCGGCCATGTAGCACTTACAGGATTTGAGTTGATCGCCTCGTATTACCCCTACTTCGCAAATCGATGGGAAATTCATTGCCAAAATGGTAGGTCGATACCATTGAACGTAAGGCATGTAGGATGGGCCTACCTAAGATCGTGTTGTAGGGGGATGGAGTCTTGACCACCAAGAACGTGTGCTTGAAGCGCACTAAATTAGGCCACATCCCTACTACAACTGGTATTGCGACTCGACCGAGGGGTCTAACCACCTCGCCACAAAACCCCACTAGGGGCGAATTTGCTGGCTTTATGTCACTCTCCTTCAACTACAACTTTTCAAAAGCTTCCTTTAATAGGAAGTCGGCCGAACTCCCTGAATCCACTAGTATCCGCTTTACCTCGAAGTCGTTAATTACAAGCTTGATGACGAGAGCATCATTGTGTGATACTGGATCCCACACCCATTGCCCTCGCTGAAGTATATTGGCTCTTCCACTCGAGGTCACTTCAGTGGGTTCTCTGCTTCTTGCTCTAACTCTCAGATCGAGGTCTTCCGTTGGTGATTACAATGGATCCGTTGGTGATCACGTTGATCACCCCGCGAATCGGTCTATCTTCAGGTGGTTGCTGCTGCCGGGGTGGTTGATCATTTCATCTACTTGACTCTGGAGCTTCTTTTCTCTAGTCGGCTTGACGGTTTGTTGATTCCCTTCCCTCATGCAAAATGTACTTCTTCAGATACCCGTGGTAGATGATCTCTTCGATCCCGTAGTAGAGGTTCTGACAGTTCTCAGTGCTATGCCTGATGCTGCGATGAAAGTGACAATAGACATTCGGGTTCCTAGTTGTTGGATCTCCTCGTAGCCTGGGTGGACACTTGGCAAAAGAAGAATTCTTGATCACCATCAAGATCTCACCTCGCTTCGCATTAAGGGGGGTATAGGATGTTCTTTCAATAGGAGGGGTCTTGGATTGCTGACCTGACCTAGAACCCCGAGATGGTGACTTGCTTCTCTAGTGGGGAGACTTGCTTCTCCTCGGTGACTTTCTTTTCTTTTGCCGGTACTTGCTCCCACTGGCACCTTCATCTTCTCTCTTCTTCTTCTCGCCTTGTTGGATCTCTACCTTTGAGCCGAGAGCTTCTTTTGTGCTCACGAACGTCTTAGCATAGTCAAGGAACTCCGCGATCGTCCTTGGATGATGTACTCTGAGGTACCATGCAAATGTTAGTGTATGCCCTTAGCTCTAATCAAATTGATGTACATATTGCCATTTATTGTAAATGAATAAAGTGCATAATTGATTCATGTTATTGTGGTGTGTTTTTGTGTAATACCCTTAAACTGGACACTTATGAGACTTATGTTAGTTTAGAATTTTCACAGCCGTTGGATAGATTTGGGGAGATTTATCCTGCCAAGGCTGATACTGATGTGCCGCCAAGTTGGTTGGGGTGGCTTGTTTCAGCTGCCAGGGTGAGACTTGAGGTACATGCAGTGTGAGTTTTCTTGAAACCCTGAACCGAACCAAATTCTTGTATTGCCCTGGACCTTGGAGATAGATGGGCAAAACTGGAATGTTACACCGAACCCCTAGACTCGATTATGGTATTGCACTAGGTGTTGGATTGGGCTGTCTTTGATATGCTAAATAGTGAGATCCTTTATTGGATCTAAACCTGGGTATGTTGGGGTAGTCCGAGAGTTCACTTGAGTGGGTGATCATAGTGACAAGATCAGCCCCTTTGTCGGACAAAGTGAATGATTGGGGAATGCACTCTCTTGGGTGGAAACCTAAATTGCCGACAGTGGATTTCAAATGTGTTTGAAATTTGTTTTTGCAAAGTATATTTATATAGAGATATACTTATATATTATGGTTTCACAAAATGTTTGCAAAAAGGTTTTAATTCCCGGGATCCATGTGAGTAGAGTGCAACACTATAGATTGCAGCCGAGGGAGAGGTCCTCTCTTGTCGGGCAGTGTATGATCATTAAGGGCTAAGAGGTTAAGTGTAAGGCCATTGAGGGTAATACTTGATGGGCTAATCTTGCATCTACCCATAGTCCTAGGGTTTTCACAAGATGGCTCGACTCAAGGACCATTTAGTGTATATGTTGGGCCCATTAAGAGCCCATGGTGATGGACTAAGGGGTTTACTGTGACCTATAGTGAATTCGGCTAGGCCTTGTAACAAAGGTTGGGCTGAACCCATGTGGCTGATGTGTAGATCAATGTTAGGGTCCCACGCCATACAAAGAGAACCAAACTAGCCAGCACATAATGGGTTAAGTGAACAATATGACTTAATGGGCCTAAAGCCCGTTTCGAACTGGGCTTAAATGGTTTAATTAAAATGGGCCATTTTGGGTTTATAATCTGACTGAGATTAGCGGTTGGATAAAATAAGTATTATCAATCAGAGAGTCCAGATCTAAATACAAGATTTAGATTAGGAAATCTCAGTCCTAATTAGATTAGGAAGTTGATCATGAAACGATTATAAATAGGGGCGAATTCCACAGAAGGAACACAATTCTCTCTGTAGTCCTTTCCCTCCCTTAGTTCTTGGCGCCATCCCAGGTCGATCTCCACCTACTGGAGTGATCAAAAAGTGTTCTTGATATTGTTTCTTGGTGAAGAAACAATTAGAAGTAGTGCTCACACCACCCTACTCGATTCTTGGTGAAGAATCCCAGGTTCTTGATGAAGAACCATTCTTGATGATCCTGCCTCAACATATGCTATGTCATCTTCAGTGGAGGCGGATTTGGTATCCTCTTTGGGTGTGAACACCTACATTGGGAGTTTCTTTTAATTCTGTATCAGGTATTTCCCTTTCCCTCTTTTGGTTTTAGATCTAGTCCGGTTTTGTTTCAAGAACGGACCTTAAAAATGCAGTTTTCTAAATTAGGGAATACGATTCCCGGATGGGAGAGAGAATTTTTGAAATTTCACCCAACCTTCTTGCAAGGTTCGAACATCCATACGATGGATCTCCCATCCCTTCAGCAAAATCCTTGTGCTTAACTCTCTTTTGCACCGTAGTGAGGTGCATAGCTAGATCGAGATCTGGTATTTGCAAACACTCCTCATTGAAATGTTTGATGTATCTCTGGATTGATTCGTTCTCCCTCTGGACCACATTTAAAAGGCTCTCTTGTGACTTTGGACACTTCTTACTAGTGACAAAATGGGCAGTAAACATGTCGGCAAACTAAGCCCAACTTTTGATCGAGCTCGGTGCTATGTTTCTATACCACTACCTAGCAAATCCTCTGAAGGTGGTGGAGAAGGCCACACACATGCACACCTCATCCGCTCCAGCAAGGTGCATCTGAGACTGAAATGTGTCAACGTGGTCATTAGGGTTGAACTTCCCATCATACGTCTCTAGTTTAGGTGTCTTGAAGTCCTTAGGCCTTGGGGCCGCCAGTATCTCGGGTGACAGGGGGGAGGACCAGCTGTGCAGCTACCGAGCTCACTTCCTTCCTCACCCAGCTTGGTTGTAGTAGCTGTCTACTTCTCGGTGGTGGGCTGTTCTTGGATGATGGTCGGTGCTTCTTGCAATGTCGTCGCTTCTTAGCTACCTCCACATTGGTATTGTTGACCTTGGTGTTATCTAGCACTTCGACCCTGGTTCGTTCTCTCTCCCGAATACTGTCGCGAGGTGGGAGTGGGTTCCTACCTTCGGTGTCTTCTCGATCGTGAACTTGCTGCTAACTACCATGGGGAGCCGATGGGTCTCGACGTGAGTCCGCGCCTCGCGCTCCGAGCTGGCGGTCATTGACTTGTAACTCATGATTCTCAGCCCGCGAGTGTTGTTGTTGATTGGTCCTCGTATGCTTACTAACTTTAGGCCTGTCTTTAGGGTTTCCTCTCTGAGAAGGTGGGGGTGTATGCTGACCATCAACTCTACTCCGAGGTGGGGTCCGGTCCCGGGGAGGGACTGGGACCTGTGAGTTTCCCACACTCTGAGGAGGAGATCTGCGTACACCCTACTACTGCTGCTGATTATGGGCCCAATGCTGGTTTTGGTTCTAGTTCTAGTGCTGATTTTGATGCTGGTTCGAATGCAGTGGTGGAAATTGCTACTGGTACGATTGGTAAAAGTGGTACTGCTGGAACTATTGGAACTGGTGCATTTGTTGCATCTGTAGTTGCATGGTTCGGATACTCTGGACCAGCTCGTCGAACTGCTGGTGCTCGACCCCAGGAGGGACCATAGAGGGCTCCGACACGGAGAAAGTAGCGATTACCTGGGGCAGGGGAACGTTCAATGGCTGGGTTCGGTATTGAGTCTGCTGTGTTGACATAGTAGGGATCCCCGAAGCAGTGAAGGGGATGGTGAATTGACCGATGCAGACTGTGGGGAAATCATGGCTAGCTGCAGTCTTCTCCTGACCCCCGAAGACGATCATCTCGACGCTCTTCAGGGTGTTGCTTGTGGAAGCCATTGAATGAGTGAAACAATAGGGTATGAAGGTTGGCTTTTCTATCGTAGTTCCCATAGATGGCGCAAATTGATGGTGCACAATCTGAAAGATCCTAGCTAGAAGGTTACCTGGATGCTGGTCGCTTCGCGAGCTGGCTTAAACTGCAAGAAGACGGATCATAGAACCTAGGGTGGCTAACCTGGCAAGGTCACTCCGATGCTTAAGTTAGTATTGTACTCTTCTAGCGAGCTAAAAGCTTGAATGCAAATAGCTAGTGAGCAAGTAATCGCACGTACCTTCTACTATGGGGGTTAATGCCCTTATATAGTTGAACTGTCATGATCCCCAAGGAGACTCTCCAGGATCTTCAGATCGGATAGTAGGAGTTTGTTCCATTTCGGAAAGTGGCTAACGTGCTAGCTGATAAGGCTTATCGTGTCCATCCGATTTGGGCGGAATGAGGATAGGGCCTACGGTTACGCGGTATGATCTTGAAAGGCTTGGGGACAACTAGTGAACATCTAGAATCCGTTACGTGTCACCTCTGTGCATGTGGTCACTGAGGTCCCCAAGCTTCGATACTATCCGAAGTGATTGAAGTACCCAAGGTGCCTTGGCTTTCCGAGGTGGGGGGAAGTGTTGAGTCATTGTCTGGCTAGCAGGTCGTGTCCACGTGTCCTTTGTTTATCAGGTCGGGCCAAATCACCCCTCATCAGTACTATTTTTTACATAAAAAAACGTTGTTTCAAACCACACCTTGAAAATCAGGAAAGTGTGGTCTAGAACAACACTAAATTCATTGTTTCCTGAGAAAATGATGCATTGCTACCAGTGGTGCAATGATGTGGCATCAATATCTTGGACATTGGATAATTAGACCATATTGAAAATGTTGCTGTTAGCACTGATGCCAAACAAAACTAGTGTACTGTTTTATCAGAAAACAGTCCATGTGGCAGCACCGGTTCCAAGGAAAAAAAGCACCGTTTGATGGTTACAACTCCACATGCTCAACACCGTTTTTAGAAGAAAATGATATGATGTTCCCAGTACCAGTGCCAAACACCACAATTTACAGCCTTTAGTTGTATATAGTTATTTTGATTAATAAAATTTTATGTTTTACCTTTTTATAAAAATCTAATTTTTGATAATAAAAAAAAATTTATTTAAAAAAAAGGGATGCAATGCTCAAACGACATGCTAATCTGCTACAAGTAACACCCAAAAAAGTGTATACAAATATAAAAACCACAAAAATCCATTCAACCGTCACCCATCAAGCCAGCGAACCTATATAAAAACACCCCCAAAATGGAGAAAGCCCCAAAAGAAAAACATGACTAAGAGCCTGGACCCTCCTCACACCAGTATATTCATTTACTAATATATCCACCATTGTTGGTTCTAACCAACTCAAAGAAGCCATAACCATGTTTTGCATATTTCCTCGGCAATGAATCTACAAGATTAAATGTAGGGTAGCTCAAATGCTCAACCAAAGTTTCGAAGATGAAATAAATGGGAGGGCAAAATGATCCCGTAAAAGTTCAAAAGGATCAAAACAACAGAATGTGAGCGTTACTACCCCAAAATATAGGATAATTCTCTGAATTTTATTTCAATTCAAGATGGACATTTTTTCAAATTTTTTTTTTTATTTCACAGTTATGGATATAATTTTTTGAAGTTTCACTCCTGTGTTCTTATTTTGAATCACTTGTACTCAACGTGAATAATGTAATCACTCATGGGCCTTGGGGACAAAGCCCAAAATTTTTCTTTTTTTATGTGTTAAAAAATATAAATTTATCCACGGACTTTACCTAACAGTTTAGCACTCTGCTCCATGCAACATAACTGACCTTATAATTGTTTTATAGAATTTTCCTTTTAAAATAAGTAGTATTCTGTTATTGCAAAAAAGTCCAGATACACCTTGGAGAGGTTCTTCAGATCGAGGGTTGCCCAGGTCGAGCAAGTAAGGGGATGTTTTGAACCGTGACCATTTTTCAAAAAAAAAAAAATGATGCCACGTTGGATCTACATAGGCGTTTCAACAAATGCCCATATATCTCATTGTTTGGTTCAGCCGATTATTAAAAAATTGGGCATGCCTCAAAAATCGGGACCCCACCAATTTTTCGTTTCATGCATCGGTGAACTGTTTCCCCCAACGATTGACTAATGTGTATCCTATGTGGTGCTTACCTATCAACACATACATGAAAAACGGTGATGAAAATCACCTTACCATATAGTATAGTGTTGTTCACTGCCTACAAGGCAGAAGCATTTTTTTTTTGTGAAAAACGGGTCTTGGAAGCATGGGCGTTTTTGAGTCGGGATCTCTTGCCCATGAGAACTCTGCCCACGCCTACTCACAATACACTACCCCCGTGAATTGGGAACATCTCCCCCTGCATAATACTATGCAGAGGATGAGATGTTCTCCATGTGTGGCTGCGATAAATGTGGGTAGAGTTTTCGTGGGTAGGAGATCTGAACTTAGCGTTTTTTCTTAAAAATCGGTCCCAAAAAGTGCCCACGCTTCCAAACACCATGTAAGGGCCTGTTCGTTTCCTCTTAACTCTTATCTCTTAAGAGGAATCTTTTAACTTTAAGAGAAAAATGGTTGTTCATTTCCTCTTATCTCCTATCTCGTAAAATGCAATTATACAACTTTTTGTTTTCCAATAATGCTCCCAAAAAGACAAACAAAACTCTTATATATGAGATCAAAATGGATACTTGATAATTTTCAAAGTTCAGAATTCAGAATTCAGAACAACATTCCCTGCATTCAGAATTCAAAGAAAAAAAAGTTCACCAATACCAATATACCTCTTAATGTAATTATTGTACTTCCAAATATCAGACTTCAGAGCCATTGAACAGGCCCTAAATGAGGAGGATAGTGTAATGAAATCAGACACGTGCTCTAGGTCGATTGGCCGGTCTGCTAAGGTGCTTTTAAGCAAGGTCGAAGTTCGTTCGGACTACATGAGCTGATTTGTCGAAATTTGGTCAAGAGGGGTCCTGTCTGTCACATGTATAATCGATGTTCCAGCCGTCATCAAATCAATACTTATTTTGAACCCCTTTATTTAAGACCCGCCATATTCTCTCTCTCTCTCGAAACTCTATCACAAGTCTTTTCTAATCAACAAACACATGTCAAATTTCAGTGTAAACTGATTTCCTACCAATCTATGTTCAGTTCAGGCTTGTGCCCAGCCTGAGCGCATCAAGTTTTAATGTGGAGTATACTTATTCACAGGATTGGGACGGGGCTTAGGCTCTCTTAATAGAAAATGTCCAGGTATAAAAATAAATAAAACCCAAAGCCCGAGCCATTAATCGGATTACCATAATCAGGTAGAAGTAGTTTACCGTTTTCACTATTTTTAGCGAATCCCATATCCCCAGTTTGTTGGTGCTAAAAGATCGCAATCCCAATCTAATTCCAACTAAATCGGATTACGATATCAAATACCACCAGGTTGGCCCTGCCATTGGCTTACAACAACAAGAATCACAGAGCCAATCCATCAATATATAAGATCCCAACCCCGCAGCTTATAAACGGGCACATTACTTGCTGCCCACTGAAATGCCGTTACATGATGACACCCTGATCTGTAGGACGTTGGGAGAGCAACAGAAACGCAACTCAGCCTGCCAATGAGGGGTCCGCAATTTCACGTCGTCTCTCATCCTATTTTTTGACAACAAATGACGGAAAAAAACTTGTGAAATCCCCCACAAACAAAGCTGATTACTACTATACATAAGATTTAAGTTAGAAAACAAGGCGAGAGAGAGAGAGATGAGTTCTACGTTACAGAGATCATCCATTTCATTCCGGAGAGAAGGATCCTCCGGTCATCACATCTGGAATGATCGTTTCTACGTTGATAACACCAACCTGGCGACCGGAGGTAGCTCAAAAGATGTTGGCAACGCAGGACGACCGCAGCCCGGCAACTTGAACGATAAAGAGATCAGAAGGGTGAAGTCGGCCGATAACTCCTCAACTCATCCCCAACCTCACGCCAAGGCACAAGGGTGTGCATTGTCAGCTGTCTTTGGCCGATGTATGGGGTCGTCTCCTACCATTTAATGGTTTTTTTTTTCCTTCTTTTTGATGGTCTTCTGAAAACAATCTGTACCTTCTCTTCGCTGCTGGTTTATTATATTTCTTTCATGTGTTTGAGATATTTAATTAGCAGCACCCAAGGAAATTTTACTTTCTTAAACAAGAAATGAAGAAAAGGTTGGTTAGGTTCTAGAAGGGATCCTATCCAGAATTTTCCTTGTATTATTTCCTTAAATTTCCAGATTTTTTCTTGTATTTTTTCCTTAAATTTCCTTTGGTCCATTTCAAGAGAAGCAGTCATATATCCGAATCAAAACATGCTTGCACATCAAAAAGAGAAAAAAAGAGCTTCACCATCAATTGAATGGATTTTCTTTTTTCTAATTTTTTTTAGAACCATCGACAATGGGATTGATGGCTTCAGTTGTTAGATTTTATGGAGCAGATCTCTTGGGAGGAGCACATCAAATGTTGAGGACTCATATATAACCCCCAACAGGCAACAGAAACACAACTCACGCGTGGGCACTTCAAATTTCTGGCTATTTGCACCAAGGTTTTTAAAATCAAATCGGACAACGATCTGGTCAGGGGTTTGGTTTTTGGGTCGAACGGTTCCATTGTTTAAATCGAATGGACGACCCGTTTTGACAAAAAAATAAAAAAATAAAAAATATCTAAAACCGTTGGATGGTTTGAACGGTTTGACCGCTCAAGTTAACAGTTTGCTGACTAAATTAATGATTTTTGGAAAAATAACGGTTTTGTAATAAAACAGAACCAGTTACCTAATCGATTCCCAGTTTTTCTGATCTGACCGTCCGGTCTGGTCCGATTTTGAAAACCATGATTTACACCACAATTTGGTAGAAAAGAAAAGGTGCTTATAACAAGCCAATTAGAGAGCTAGTATTGACTAAATCTAAGGGTGGTGGGCATAGTCATGGAATATGTGAAGGTAGCCCCACGGGAATGGAAATTGTTCAAAAGGAATACTATTAAATCCCAAGAAACTGTCTGATATTTATGGATTGTATTTAACCCAAGCTTTAAATTATCTTAAATGTAAAGTATTGAATTTTAAAAGATGCATCATGATATGCTTTAGATATGCATAAATCCAAACATACATAACATACATACATAATATAAAAGTGTCCCTGGCTTCTTAAATTTTCATTGGACGACAAATGCTTTAGATATGCATAAATCCAAACATACATAACATACATACATACATAATATAAATGTGAAAATAGGTGTCTTTGAGTTCTGGAATTTTCATTAATAAATGATCTTCTAAAGTTTGAATTGGAAAACAAGGTAAAATTATTATTTTACATCTTCATTTGTATTGCTTATTTGATAAAAAAAAAGACACGAAAGTACTTCTTTTATTCAAAAATTGGAAAACAAGTTATAGCAAAAATGTCATTTTACATTTTTATTTAATTCTTATTTATACTATTATTAAAATTGTGAATTAATAATGATATGAAACTTTTGTTTGATTAAATTACCCCAATTTTTTAATTTGGTCCTTGTCTAATTTAAGGATGGAAATGTAATTTGAAAAACCACTTTCTCCTCAGTCAAATACTTTCATTAAGTTTCATATTTAAAGTATTAACTCCGATTAACATTCATTAAATCATTTTCTTGACTAGAATACCCTTATTTTTGAATTTGGTCCCTCTCTAGTTGTGAGGGCATAAAATATAGTTTGAACTACTACATTTCTCTTCATTCAATTTCCTCTCATTAAGTCTTATCTTAGGGAATTAACTCTCATTCTTTTGTTGAATCTTATATTTAAGATATTATTTTCACAAAATAGAAACAAATAAATTCTATCAATTAGATCAACATCCATTACTTTTAACAATATAAAATACATGTTTTTTTTTTTTAATTTACTAAAAAATGAAACCATTTTCCATCATTGTGGCCAGTAAGCAATTCAACCATCTGGGTCAAGTCAGTTAACCTATGATGTCATAATTAAATAAAAAACTTTTAAAATATAAATAAATAAAAAATATAGAAAAATTGGACACATGTTTAATGTTTTTATATATAAAAAACTTTAAAATGCATGTGATAAATAATAATTTTTTATTGATATTGGAAATAAAATATAAAATTTAAAGCTAATCTAAAAATGAAATTGTTTTCATGGTGGCAGGTCAATAGTTCAACATTTTGGGTTATATGTGGAAACCATTGATTTCATAATAAAATACTTGTTGACAAACATCTACAGAGAAGAGAATATTTTAAAGTCAAGATTCAAAATCCATACAACTATAACTGGTAATTGGAGCATGCCATAGTGGTGGATTTTTTGTATTTTTACCAAGATTCGAAGTATATCAGTATCATGAATTGTATCACAAAGTTAAATACATAAGCAAATACATTTTGGATATACATGGATATGGATACATTCAAATACATTAGGAAAACTCTTACAAATTCCACAAATACAACGACATCACTAAATATAAAGTAGAAATAACTATGAATACAATATAAAATCATAAGAGTTGTATGAATTGTATCACAAAGTCAAATTGTCGTTAGATCAACACATTTGAAAGAGTGCTGGAAAATCCATCTTATAGTTCTCTTTTACCATGAAAATCATTTAGAATCTATTAATATATATTAAAACAAATATGGTCACATCAGATAGCCTCTCATTTCTCCCTTATCTCAACCCTACAATTATAGAGTGTCTCCCTTATTCCCTTTCTAAATCCCACAAGTTGCCAACTCAGCAAGGCACTTTCTCCTTTTCATGCCCAAAGCAATTAGAACCAAAATCAATCACGATTCCAATCATGATATACTAGGAAACCAACCCCAGTATAGTAGGAAATCAACCAAAAAAATTTCTTCTCAATCATCCTGTTATGGTCCCACGCGTAGGATCTCGTTACGGGTCAGTCCACGGGGAAAACCCTCTATTTTCCCTTGTTCCTCCCTGCTCTTGATGGACCTATCTAGGCACCCTAATGGTGATTTGTTCAAGAGATCACCTAACTCTTCTTTACTCTCTTTCTTGACTGAATATTCGATATCCTCGTTCAATAATGATGTCTCCTTAAATAAGAGATTACAAGAGTCCTAATCTTAAGGAGTCTCCTTGCTGAATAGGGAGACTTCCAATTCTATCTTGCTAAGGATAAGATAAACTAATCCTAATCTGATAACAAGATAAACTAATCCCAATCTGATAACAAGATAAACTAATCCTAATCTAATAATAAGATAAACTAATCCTAATCTGATAACTTACTAACAAGATAAGATAAGAGCAATAGAATAAGATAAGAACAAGTAAGATGATCTAATCTAATATGGCGGTGGGTCAGGTTCCTGTTGCTGCCGGCGGCGATGGTACGTCTTTCCGAGGAATGCGTCCATAACATTACTCCCCTCTTGGACTACGAGCTTGTCCTCAAGCTCAAACTCCGAATATGTGGCTTGGAACTCTGTCAATGGGATCCATGTGTCTTCAGTCGATGGTAAGCTACACCATTTCACCAAGACTTCAAGAACTCCTTGATTGAAACGAGAGCGGATGACAACTTTAGGTTGGGGAATCAGTTTACCATCTTGTAGGGGTGGCAGGGAGGGGACTTGGTCCGGAGGAACACCCGTAAATGGTTTTAGCAAGGCGATGTGGAAGACATCATGAATCCAGCTGGTCTCTGGCAGTTCCAACTAGTAGGCCACACTGCCAATCTGTCGTAGAACCTTGAAGGGCCCATAGGACTTAAGGGCCAGTTTTGGGGAAACTATACTAGGACTAGTAATAGCTACTCGGAGAAGCTGTTGTTGATCATGTTGTTGCCTCTGCTGCTACAGTTGTTGCTGTTGTTGGTTGTCTGGCTGCTGTGGCTGAGGGTGTTGCTGCTGCTGTGGACCAAGAAGAGTCTGCTGTTGCTGCTGTTGTTCGCCGAATGGCTCCGTCAAGTTTGGTCGGAGGCTGTTTGTGGTTACAGCCCCTTCTGGATTCCTCTCCTTGTTAGAGAAATACAATTCCAGCAAGCGTCGCAGCTTCCGGACATCGTCTTTGACCTCACGAACCTCCCTGCTGGTTTCTACGAGCCTATGCTCTAGTTCGTGGCCCTGAATGATAGCTGCTGTAGATCTCCCATGCTGACCGGCTCTGATACCAAAATGTTATGGTCCGCGCATAGGATCTTGTCACGGGTCGGTCCACGGGGAAAACCCTTTTTTTTTCCTTTGTTCCTCCTTGCTCTTGATGGACCTATCTAGGCGCCCTAATGGTGATTTGTTCAAGAGATCACCTAACTCTCCTTTACTCTCTTTCTTGACTGAATATTCGATATCCTCATTCAATAATGGTGTCTCCTTAAATAGGAGATTACAAGAGTCCTAATCTTAGGGAGTCTCTTTGTTGAATAGGGAGACTTCCAATTCTATCTTGCTAAGGATAAGATAAACTAATCCTAATATGATAATAAGATAAACTAATCATAATCTGATAACAAGATAAACTAATCCTAATCTGATAACAAGATAAATTAATCATAATCTGATAATAAGATAAACTAATCCTAATCTGATAACTTACTAACAAGATAAGAACAAGCAAGATGATCTAATCTAATCTGGCGGTGGGTCAGGTTCTTGTTGCTGCCGGCGGCGATGGTACGTCTTTCCGAGGAATGCGTCCATAACACATCCCTCTCTCAAATATTATTTCTCTCAAATCTTCCCATTATTTGCTTCTTTGTTGTAGATAAAAAAGCAAGGGCAGAATAGGTAAACTTGGTTGGCTAACTTTTCCATTTCTCTCAATCTCACTATGCTTATTCCAATTTTTAATGATCTCAGTTATATGTTGTCACTTTGGTCCCCAAACTTTAAAACCTGTCAATCCAGTACCTATATAAACTTTCAAAATGTATCAATTTAATCCCTACTGTTAACAATCCATTACATGATGACATGTGCGACTTAAAACTTTTGAAAATGTTAAAACTACCATTTGAAATAAAAATTGTTCATACCCTGCACTCAATAATCAATTTTAGTTAGAGAATACAATAATGATAATAAGGCAAGGAAAACAACTAGGAGAAAAAAAGACAGAAAATAAATACAAAGACCCAAAACAGACTAAAATAGGAAATCAGAAGAAATCCAAGCAAAATTTTGAAAATTACTATTTGATGAGGGATTTCATTACCCATCTTGGAAGTTAGTTTTTAATGTCATGGTTCACCTCCTTGGTTTCAGGAGTTGAGGTCTACTATTCTTATTGGAAATTCAAAACAGAAATTTGTGAAAAGAGGGAAGGAGATATTGTCGGGTGCTTTAGGGCTGCTATTGCAATCAGAAGGACGAGACTTTGACTAACGTAAGAGTAGAGGTGTAAATTGGGTTGTGCTAGGCCAGCATGGCATGGCCTGCGTGCGGCCCATGCAAAGTGCGGGCCGGACTGGGCTGTGCTTCCCTCCCTTGGGATACTTTGAGGGGTCGGCCCGACATGGCCTATGGTCCAAGCCCGTGCAGGCCTGTACCGGGCTGGGTGGGCTTGGCCTGTGTCAAGCTGGGCTACGAGGTGGGCCTTGGGCCTTGGGCTTAGGTCGAATCAGGCCAAACTATTTCTTTGACATTATGGTTTCTTTTATTTTTTGCTAAAATACTTAACTTTCCTTAATTCAATAATTCCTTTGAACTTTGGGAACAAATTGGAAAAAAATCTAACAAAGAAATTAAAAAAAATACTTAATTTCTTAACAAAATACCATTTGGACAACAAATTGGAAAAAATAGGAATTTTATTTCTTGAATTTGAACAATACAATGGTCAACAAAAAATGGATGAATGAAATATAGAAAATGGAATAAAATATAAAAATTATAATACAATTATAAAATGAAAATAAAAAATTACATTGTTGAAAAAATAAGAACTAATATAAATAAAATTGAAAAAAAAATACAATAATTGAAATGATGAAATATTGAGTATACAAAAAATTACATTCTTCAAGTTCCACCTCCATCTACATCTTCATCTAATGTCATGCCCTCCTTTGTCTTGTAATCTATCATCAGCATCCAACCAATTTTCAAGGCAATGCACATCTCTAGACTTTCATCATTCATACAGCTTCTCTTGTCATCCAACACCCTAGTACCTGCACTAAAACAAGATTCTGATGGAATTATAGACACTGGAGGGGTTAGTAGATCACTTGTCATGGTGGCAACGACCGGATAGTTTTTTCATGTCCTCTCTAACAGGCTAAAATATCAAAATTATCCCATCATTCGTTGTCGCAGGAATTAGTTAAAGTAGAAACACTTGCTTGTAAATAAAATTTAAGTTCAATAAATGAACTTGCCGATGAACTAGTAGTGGATTCCTGCCTCTTATGTAGTAGAGACCGAATTTTGTCTAATCCACTACTGGAACTAGTTGTTTCAAAAGTGGAACTTCTAGTTGTACAAAATTTCTTATGCCCACCCACTTGAGATTCATATAAACTATACATTTCAAATAATAAATTATTAACTTCCTTTATTTTATTTCCAACTTCAATATTCATATTTTCACAATCTTATTGAAGTAAAATTTCTAAACCATCTTTCCTAATCCTAGGATCTAATATTATATCTAAGCAGTAAATGGGAGAAATTTTCTCCCAATATTTTTTAAATTTATTTTCCATTATTTCAATAATACTTTAAAATTGTGGATTTTTACTATATTTTTCAAAACCTTCACTAATTATAAATAATTGATTAACTAAAAGACAACTATTTGAGTAATAAACACCTGAAAATTCATTAGTTGCATCATAAAAAACTTGTAAAAAATCATTTATACAAATTGAAATTTCCCAATCTTCCTCAAGTATAGGATCGTGTGGCATTTTTTCATTAAAAAATCACTAAGAATTTGCTTGTCAACAATACAACTTTCAAACATAGAATAGGTAGAATTCCATCTATGTTGAACATCTGATACAAAATTTTTATATTTTAAACCATAATTTTAACATAAATATTTAAATTCTTGTTTTCTTGCTCCAGAACATTTAATATATATTATACAATTTCTAATTTTAGAAATATGATGAGAAATAATATTTAAAGCATCTTGAATACATAAATTCAAAATGTGACATGCACATCTAATATGAAATAATTTACCATCTAAAAATGGTTTTAATTGAGATTTTAAAATATTTATTGCTGAATCATTATTACTAGCATTATCAAAACTAATAGAAAATAGTTTATTTTCAATTCCATAAATATGTAAAGTATTAAAATACTTGTAGCATTAATTGGGCCAGTACGTGGCCATTCAAGTCTAGTAAAACTTAAAATTCTTTTATGTAAATGCCATTTTTCATCAATAAAATAACTGGTAACACAAATATAACTTATGTTAAATCTAATTGTCCAAATATGAGAAGCAGTTGCAATTTTAGAATTAAGATTTGATAACATAGAAATTAAATTTTGTTTATATGAATAAAAAATTTTTAGAGCATCTGTTCTAATAGTATTTCTAGAAACTTTTTTAAATTGTGGATTTACAAATCTACGTAAAAAATTTTCAAGTTTAGTATATTCTGCTAATAAAAATGGATGTTCAACATGCACAATATATTTTGCTAATTCTTGCCTCATTTTTTCTTGGAAGTATTTAAAAGTATCAAAACTCTCACTTCCTATTCGTGCTTGTGATGTTTCTTTCCCTTCTTCTTCTTCTTCTTCTTCTTCTTCTTTCATCAAATGTCATTTCAAATGTTTGCCCAAGTGGCTAGTACCACCACTACTACTATAGCTAAAGTCACTCCTATATCTTTGACAAGCGACTCTCTTTCCCTCCCCTCAACCTCCTCTATTTTAAATATTGTCCAAACTGGGCTAATCAACCTAGTTTTCTCCTTTTTCTTTTCCCTACCTTTAGTTACAGTACTAGGGGTGGGAACATCGACAATATTAGCAGCATCCATATTGGCGTTAACACTATCATATTTTAACTGAACATTGACATTGTTGACATTAATTACATTGGGAATTGGTGTCGAGAGCGAGAGGAGGAGCCGACCATTTTTTATAATCATAAAAAATAAAAATCAACTTGATTTCAATGGTTGAAGCCTCCAAGTCTCCTAAATTGCTAACTTGAGATACCTAAGCAAGCCTTCTTTTTGTTAAAACTTGAAACAAGTTGAGAATTGGAGAATAGAGAGAGTATGAAAAGAGATTGAGATTTAAGAGAGTATGAGAATGGAGGATAAGGCTATTTATAGGAATTGAAAATAATTTAATTCCCCAAAATACCTTAAAACTAGTTGTTTTTTAGTTGTTAGGAGGGGTATTTTGGCCATTATAAAGTCATTTATCAATTTACCTAAATACCCCCATAAACTAGTTATTATATAGTTGTTGGGGGCATTATTGTCATTTTATCTCCCCTCAAAGCCAAAATACATAAATACCCTCTATACCCCCCCCCCCCCCTAAAAAAAGTTAAAACTAGCCGTTGGGTGGGGGGGTCTCCAATGGCTAGTTCTTCGGAGGGGCCAAGTGTGGCCCCCTATGGGCTTGCGGGTCGGGCTATGCCAACCTGTGGGCTATAGGTGGCACGATACAACAGTGCGGGCTATGCTGGCCGAACTTGCTGACCTGAAACCCCAAGCCTGACATGGCCCATCGGCCCATACAATCATGCCAGGCCATAGGCAGTAGGCCCAATTTACACCTTTACATAAGAGTGCATGGAGGAAATGGGAGCATTGGCATACATAGTGTGGTGTTAATGCTTCTTCACTTCAAAAAGATGTAAACCCATCAACCTCCGCCCTTGGAGCTCTATGGCTTGTTGCAAGTCAGCCTGCTCCTCTAATTTCCTTCTCAATTCCATTTTGTAAGCCTTTTCGTAATCGAGACTAGTAAGGGTAGTGTAAGTCTAGAAGCCTCTTCCCTCTGTCTATTTCTCTTTATCTTATTCCAAAGCTTCGTTGAGTAACCTTTCAACAGTTCAACCACCGTGCTCTTGAAGGAACAAATAGTTGTTAAAGAAAATTAGATGACACCTAGATGGCATTTGTGTCTTTTCACATGCCACTTAACGATCGGTTAATGGCTGGGACTAAATTGGCAAGTTTTAGAAGTTTACGTACTGGATTGACACATTTTAAAGTTCAGGGACCAAAGTGAATCTAGGCCCAAAGTACTGGGTACTAATATGGAATTTTCAAAATATCAATACGCCCAATATGCCGGTATGCCGATATGGTTTTGTGTATCAATTCATGGTTTTGTAGTAGATACAATCAATGTTCAAAATATCGATATGCCCAATATGCTAGTATGGGTGTATCGGGCAAATCGATACCATTTTTTTGCGTTTTATTTATTTATTTTTTCGAAATAGGTTCAGGGGCCGGTTTAGGTCTCCTCCACACCCTAAACCAGTCAGACCCCCGATACACTCACTATAGGGGCGTATCGGATGGGTCCCAGAACGATATGTATTGGTCGACACAGGCCGATCCTTTGAACCATGGATACAATGAGAGTAGGTACGTATTGATTTTGGATGTGAAAATGGGGGGCTCCACCCCATTCTCTCTCTCTCTCTCTCTCTCTCTCTTATTTCAGAGTTATTTTAATTGGTTTTAAGGAACTCCTATTCTTACAAACAAACTGAGGTCAAATATGTTGAGAGATGATGGGACAGAGCCCTTGTTATCAATAGATTTGGAAGCGAACAAAAGACATTGGGGACATTAAAATAGGGGATTTGCCCAAGGTTCTAAATATTGACATGGGCCGATATGCCCTACCAACTTATTGGCCTATGTCGGTGCTTTTTTTTTATGTTTTACATATTTTTTTTAGAAACTAGTTCAGAGGGGTCGATTTAAGGCCTAGCTACCCTCTAAACCAGTGGCTGACCCGATACAACCCCTTTAGTTGCATATTGGGAAGCCACCATCATGATACGTATTGGCCGATTTGGACCGATACGTGTTGATACTTTGAACCTTGGATTTTCCCCATACCAATGATACCCTTTTTTACGTTTTATTTATTTATTTTTCGAAACAGGTTTAGGGGGGCCGGTTTAGGTCTCCTCTTGGTCAGACCCCCGATACACCCACTATAGGGGCGCATCAGAGGGGTCCCGGAACAATACGTATTGGTAAACGGTACACCACTTCCCTATCCACACGTTCCCTCCCTCCCTCTCTTTCTCTCTTATGATGCTTCCCCCCACCTCAAATGACTTGTTTTTCTTCGTTCCCATTGATGCCCAACTTGAGGAAGATGGGAGCCTTCTCCGGTACCTGTTCCTTTGAACACCCCTATAATTAGTGTCATTGTCCTTTATCTCTTTGTAAGCATAGTTTACATAGCTGGAACAACCACCATGAGCAACTATTGAAGCAACAATACTCTACCATCTAGGGAAGACAAAGGAAGATAGTAGGGACTTGGGACCACTCACCAACAACTTACTACACATCAACAACAATAACAAAATAAAGCTAGGGTTGTTGGGTTTGCTAAAGCAAGCTGCAATTTTTTATGAGGATTTTGTTCATTGATGTGTGGTAATTTAACTTGAAGTATTTGACTAAGTGATGTAGTTGGCTTGTAGTGATCCTTTTTTCCCGATGCAATTTCTTTTTTATTTGTTTCAAGCTTAGATTGAAGTTCCCATTCCGTCTAGGTGTTTCTGTTTCTCACATATTTGTTTTTTATTTCAATGATCCATGTTCTTATAGTGTTTTGTTTTCTATGCATAAGCATGTTTGACAAGGTTCAAAATATTGATACGCCCGATATGCCATTATGGGCGTATTGAGCAAATCGATACCCTTTTTTTTATGTTTTATTTATTTATTTTTTGAAACAGGTTAAGGGGAGCCGGTTTAGGTCTCATCCACACCCTGAATTGGTCAGACCCCCAATACACCCACTATAGGAGCATATCAGAGGGGTCCTGGAACAATACGTATCGGCCGGTATGTGTCGATACTTTGAACCATGATGTTTGACAATTCTACTTTCTGAAGAGTGGTGTAGGCCCTGAATTTCAACCTTTGACAATATGGGTGCTCACCACGCTTCAATGGAGTTTCTCTACACCTTAGTATTTATAACCCTTTTTGTAGTTGTTTGACATATAAACTTAATATATTGTTTCCCATGTGGGTTGTTATTGCTCATCTGATGACAAATGAAACTTTGTTGTCTCAACAGAAGAGGAGTTTCCCCCCGCCCATGTAACTATAAACCGTGAGATATGCATCCTAAAGGTTGTATGTATTGACAAGTCTATTTAATATTCACAGTGATACTAACATACTGATGTTGCAATTTGTTGGGACTTGTGAAAAAGATTACAAAAGGAATGAGGTAGAACTTGAAGGAAGAAAGAGGAAAAAAGGGTTAGAAGATTCATTATAATTCCATTGGAGAAGAAGAATAGTCTCTCTTTTTTCTACATGATTATATGTATAAGGGTAATTTGGTACTTTTGCTAACAATAATTTTTAAAACTAAATTATTAATGATAATAAATAATTTATAAACTAAACATAATAAATATATATTAGTAGTTACTTAAATATATTATTTACATAAAATAATAAAAAGAATTATTAATTGTTATTATTGATAAAAATTATACTTTTATTTTTTTAACTGGATGTAAAATTGTTAATTAATAGTTCATATAGTATATATTATATATATGCATTATATATATAATATCATAATATAATATAATATAGTATAATATAAAATATTACATATACGTTTAGTATTTATATTCTATAATTATATATATTTATTGATAATATACATTCTAAATTTCATAAAACCAAAAAACTGAAGAACAGAACTTGTCAAAAACTAAACCGGTCAACCGATTAACCAATTGGTTTTGATTCGGTTTCCATTTTTTATTTTTCAAAAACCGAAAGACTGGTTGATCTTATAAAAAGGTACATGGTTTAGTTAACTGAACCCCGTAAGCACCCCTAGTTTCTATAACTGTTGCGAGAAATCTCAACTCAAAATAGGCAGGCATCTGAGGTATTGAAAAGGACATAGAAGTGTCTCAAGTTGAATCTCAAGATTAATATTTCTACCGCAAGACTGGTTATATTTTTGTTGGGATACCTTGGGAATTGGGATGTTCTCCACTGGGCAAGGTTCAAAATTTCGATATGCATCAGGCT
Source organism: Nelumbo nucifera (assembly GCF_055504915.1). Taxonomy (NCBI): domain Eukaryota; kingdom Viridiplantae; phylum Streptophyta; class Magnoliopsida; order Proteales; family Nelumbonaceae; genus Nelumbo; species Nelumbo nucifera. The sequence continues at coordinate 19,310,592 of NC_142649.1, forward strand.
ATATGAGTCCTTCCCAATACGCCCATACAGCGAGTGTTTTGGGTCAGACAGTGGTTCAGGAGATGGACAGGCTTTAAACCAACCCCCCTGAACCAGATTTGAAAAAAAAAAATAAAAAAAATAGAGAAACAGGCACCAATACAGGCCGGCGTATCGGTTGTATGGACCCCTTGTTTTTTAGTTTCTGTTAATATAGTCTCTTAAAAAAAAAACAAACACTCAAGGACTGCAGTTCAACTAATGTTCCACACTAGCATCGCAAAACTATGGATCAAACAGAAAACGGGTTCAATACAATTTAGTTCAGGTTCAACTATCAGTCTCAATCCAGACCCGTGCATCAGCTAACCAAACTATGACAAGTGAATAAAATTGAACCATCAGCTGAAATTTTTTCTTTACCGTTTAATTTAACGATCTAGTTCTATGATTCTAACTTCTCAAGTATTGTCACAACCAGGACTGACAGTAAAGCAAAGGTACTGAAGATCCAATCTTTATTAAACCTGACTCTTGATTACTATTGTTCTAGATGCTCCTCTTTTGCAGAAACACCATCCTGTGTCATCAAGGTGAACCTTTTAGACAATGAAGGTTAAATGGTCTGCTGCATTTATATCAAGCGAAGCTTATGTACAGCATCTTCTGGCACTTTGGAATCACATGCAGCACCCAATATATGCTTAAAGATGTTGATAATGGATTTTCACAAGCTCTCTTGCATTGACGGACAAAACAACCAAAACTCTTCGGAAGCTTCAAACCCTATGGATCCAAGAATTGAATAGTCTGCATTACATCAACTGTGGTGCAAAACAATAATAAACTAGCACAAGAAGTGGATGTTTATGCCCAAAAATATGACTCTAAACAAAGGAAGCACCTCAATTGAGTTCAAAAGATCTTACATGAGATAAAAAACATTATAAGGACCTTATAGATAGGGAAAATTCCCAATTAGTGGGTATTTTGGTGACCCAACTTTCTTGAATAGAAGAGGCAAGGATTTAGGACTGTTCATTTTTTATCAATGTTTGAATGGTTGATAAAGAAAATTAGATGATACTTGAAGGGCATTTGCATCTTTTTAAATGTCACTTAATGGCTGGTTAAGGGCTGGTTAACGGTAGGTACTAAATTGGCATGTTTTGAAAGTTTGAGGACCAAAATGGCACTAGGCCCAAAGTACAGGGTACTAATCGGGAATTTTCCCTTGTAGATAAATCAATAGGAATGTATAGGGGAACAAATAAAAAAATATATAAAAAGGTGAGTAACTGAACAAGGACAATCAATATGTTACTTAAATTTATACCTAACGCCCTGAAAGCAGTTATTTTTCTTCTGGCACAAACTCTAATGGAGCCCTCTCCAAATACTGGTCTGATTGATGTGCAGCACCTTGTATCGGACAGGACCCAAGTCACCTCTTCCATGCCCAAGCAAATACTTTTCATGGAAAAGCCCAAATTGTTGGACCTATCACCCATATCTGTCCTATGTCCTGTGCACCAGCCGGTAAGATTATATGAATACCAGCTTCTTGGGGTTGGACCATTTAAATCCTCTTAGGGGGCGTTCTTTTTTTTGGATTTTGAGAGGGGGGAAAGTTGGTTAATGGGATTTTGGTTCCCATTGACCAAGAATCCCATATTCTTTTTTCAGATTTATGTGGAGATCAGGGAAAGTTTATTTTCCTGGGAAGTGATACCCATCTCCTAGGTGGGTAAATAACTTTCCCAACTAGGGGGAAGTTGCCAACACTTGAATGGGACAAAAATACCCCTTTTAATAATGGATTTTTATAGCTAAAATGGTCATTGCCTTATTTACATAAGAAATAAAAGATCATGAGTAAATGCACTTACCCGGGTAAGTGTTTCCCAGAAAAAAGTTACCCAGGTAACTGCATTTACCCAGGTAAGTAACTTACCAAAAAGCGAACGGGGCCTCAATTCCAATGGAAATAGAAAATGCCTCATGGGATGTAGTCAGTATGCAACAGGATTGCCTCTTTGGTGCTCATAAAAGTGAGGAGCTGCCTCTATCAGCCAAGAAGGATCAATAGCAGTGACATTGCGCATGTATTGTCGATCAGTTGAAACAAGAGAATGGAAGATAACCCACTTTGGATTAACTCTGCAGAAAAGGAAACAAAGTTGCAGAAGTGGTGTCATGCAAATTTTGCATCTGCTTCATCAAGATGCAAAGTTCAAAACAAACCAAGGGGAAAAAAGTTGGGTGCAAATTAAACTTTTAATGGAAGCATCAGGGGGAAGACATGGTACAATATCTCTATCATGATGTGAGACATTTTACGCATAATAGTTGCACCTGGACTTCAAATAGATACTTCACTTTATTCTCTTTCTGCCCAAAAATGTATATTTGGATTTTACATATAGCATATTGTCATACAAAAAAAAAGAAAATATTATCCATCTCATTTACCATAAAATATTTCATACTTGTTAATGGTTCAGTTAGCACTGGTTCAGTTCTAGGTCTGAAATAAGAAAGAAAGAAGAAAGAATAGAAGAGAAAGAAGAGGAAGGGTGTTAGAGTCGGCTGTAGAAGGGTAGTATAGACTTTTTATGTTAAGTTATTATATTAGTTGTTCAGCTGATTTTGCTCTCACTTAAGTGAGGGCACAATAGTAATTCTTGTATATTTTAGAAGGGTATAAATAAAAGAGTGGCCGACTAGAGAAGGGGGACTTTTCTCTCTAGTTTGGCTGAGACTATTCTTTCTCTCCTCCTCCTCCTTCTCCCTCTCTTTCTTTTGATCTGGACTTATACGAACATCTAATCTGAGTTTTATCAAAGGGAATAGAGAGAACGGCTGGAGAAAAATCACCCACTCTCAGCCGACCTTCTTATTTATATGTTATGCGTCTTGGTGTACAAAGACTTATGTCCCTATTTGAGTATGGGAAACAACTTAAAACAAAGATAAAAAGGACAACATAACTCTAATAAAAAATAAAAAGACCAAACTACCCTTATGATTGCTGATTCTAACATTCCTTCGCAAGCTGGTGAGTATGTCATATAATCTCAGCTTGTTACATATGTAGCCCACTCTCCCCCGACTCAACTGATTTCATAATTCACATGTATTGTACTTATCACTCCACTGAGCATCTTTTCTCTTACAAAGTGGCAATTAACTTCTATGTGTTTTGTTCTCTCATGGAAAACTGGATTAGAAGAAATGTGGATTGTAGCTTGGTTGTCACAATACAACTTCATAGGGCTGTCAATTGAGAATCCCATCTCCTGCAAAAGGTTCTTCAACCACACTAGTTCACATGTAGTGTGTACTTTGTAGTGGATCTTCTTTCAAAAATTGAGGCAGCCCAATTGGAGCTCCCTTCAAATATCAAACAATCCTTAGAACTGTATCCCAATTGGATGTTAGACAGTGTATGCCCTTAGCTCCAATAAGATTGATGTACAGATACATTTATTGTAAATGAATCATAGTACATAATTGCTTCATATTATGATTGGTGTGTTTCTGTGTAATCACCCCTTAAACTGGACACATATGAGACTCGCGTTAGTTAGAATGTTCTCAGTCGTTGGATAGACTTGGGGAGTTTATCCTGCCAAGGTTGACACTAATGTGCTGCTAAAGAATTTGGGGCAGCTTGTCTCAGCTGCTAGGGTTGGACCCGAAGCACGTGTGTGTTTGTTTGAAGTACTGAATCCGGACATTCTTTTTTTCAGTTATGCCCTGGACCTTGGAGACTGATGGGCAAAACTGGAATGTTACACATAACCCCTAGACTTGATTATGGTACTACACTAGGTATCGGATCGGGCTGTCTTTGATATGCCAATCAGTGAGATCCTTTGGGGGTCAAAACCTGCGTATGTTGGGGCAATTTGAGAATTCACTCGAGTGGGTGATCATAGTGATAGGATCAGCCCCTTTGTCAGACAAAGTGAATGATCGGGACTGCACTTTCTCTGATGAAAACCAAAATTGTCGGCAGTCGATTTCAACCGTGTTTGAGATTTGTTTTGCAAAATATATTTATATATATATATATATTATGTTTTAAGAAAAAGTGTTTGCAAAAAGGTTTTAATTCTTGGGACCCATCTGAGCATAGAGTGCAACACTGCACCTTGCAGTCAGGGGAGAGGTCCTTCCTTGTCGGGCAGTGTTTGATCATTATGGGTTGAGGGGTTAAGTGTAAGAGACCATTGGGAGCTGTTTACCTGATGGGCTATATCTTACTTAAGTCCATTGTCCTTGGGCTTTCATAGGATGGCTGGACTCAAGGATCACTTAATTGTAAATGTTGGACCCATTAAGAGCCCATACTGATGGACTTAGGGGTTCACTATACTTGACAGTGAATTCGGCTAGGCCTTTTCTTAGAGGCTGAGCTGAACCCATGTGGGCTTATGTAAGGTCATTGTTGGGGGCCCACGCCATACAAAGTGAACCTAAATGGGCCAGCAACTACCTAGGGAGTAGGGACATGAGCAACTTGCTTAATGGGCCTAAAGCCAATGACTATTTGGATTAATCAAGATGTCACGTGACAGCTTAAGCAGTCATGTAACATGGGCGAATATGGGTTTGGATAAGGGTCTGGAGCATCCATTTTGATAAGAGGATAAGTCTTATCCACTAAGAGAGTCCAAATCCAAATAAAGATTTGGATTAGGAACCTCCTAATCCAATTAGGAGAGGTGCTCCTTAAGGAGAGTTCGACTTGCTCTAGATCACTCTGCTATCAACTCTCTCTCTGCTCTTGCCGCCCCAGAAACCCTAATTCGTTCTCTCCTTGGGTGACTGATCTTGATTAGTTTTGTTTCTGATTTTTGCAAGAAAATATCAGAGAAAATTCATGCTCACCTCCCTTGTACGATCCAAAGAGTTGGATCGCAGTTTTGCTGAAAACTGCATTGCTGAACCGGCTTCATTCCAAGCTACACCATCTTCAGTGGAGGCTGGTTTTGGGATTTAATTTGGGCGTGAACTACGACTTTGGGAGCTACATTTGTGGAATCCGTATCAGGTATACTTCTCCCTCTAGTTTGGTTTCAGATTTGGTCCGTTTTCGATGCAAGAACAATCACTGAAAAATGCAATTTTTCTAAATCAGGGAATAGGATTCTTGGAAGGCTGAAAGAAAATTTTTAAAATTTTGCCCAACCATCTAGCATGGTTCGGCCATCCATATGATGGATTTCACCTTCCTTCATTGGAACCCGAGGATTCTACATAAATTGGTTCACCACACCAATTGCAAATGATGTACACGACCGAGTAATAGTTAAGTAGTTCAACTTACTCACCAACCTTCTGTACCTCCTATGATCTTCAAACTCTTCACCTGTATCAGTACTTAATTTGACATTTGGTTCCATGGGTGTTTTAGCTGGTTTGGCACCTAATAGTCTTGTCTCCTCTAGCAAGTCAAGAACATACCTTATTTGGTACAAATTAATACCATGCCTCGACCTTGCAACTTCTATTCCCAAAAAATACTTCAGTTCCCCAAGATCTTTTGTTTGAAAGTGATGATGCAAAAAAACCTTTAATCTGTCAATCCCTACACTGACTACCAATTATGACAATATCATCTACATATACCACCAACTAAATCTTCCCAGCTTCAGATTCATGGTCGAACACATAATGATCAACTTAACACTGTTTCATACAAAAGTCTTTTACTACTTCACTGAACTTGCCAAACCACACACGTGGAGATTGTGTTAGCCTATAGATTGCCTTCTTAAGTCTACAAACCTTACCATCCTCCCCTTGAGCAACAAGCCTTTGTGGTTGCTCCATGTATACCTTCTCGAGGTCACCATGTGGCACTTTATTATATCATGCTATAAAAGGAGCCAATAATACACAGTGTTTTAAAAGGCATGGGAGGGCCTCAAGGTGAGGCACTCCCAAAACGCCTTGAGGTGTATGTCAGAGGCGTTGACACCTCTGAGGCGTACGCCTCAGGTGCAACAGGTGTATGCCTCATACGCTTTTTCATGAGGCATGTTATAGGTGTACACCTCATATGCTTTTTTCATGAGGCATGCTAGAGGTTTGCACCTCGTGTCACGCCTCTGTGTTTTAAAACATTGATTATACATTGCTACTAAAGATATCAAAACTCGAACAGATCCAATCTTGGCAACTGGAGAGAAGGTTCCTATGTAGTCAACTCCATATAACTAGGAATAACCTTTAGCCACCAATCGATCCTTCAACCTTTCCACACTTCCATCTGGTAAATACTTTATAGTATGCACCCACTTACATCCTACAACATGCTTAACAGGAAGGAGAGTTGTAAGCTCCAACATGTGATTATGTGAAAGTGCAAACAACGCCTCCTCCATTGCTTGGCACCTCCTTAGGGAGGTGATAGCTTCCTAGACATTCTTAGGAATAGAAACAAAGGATAAAAGAGAAACAAATTGTCAATGGAAAGCAGAAAAGTGAGAAATAAAAACATAATTGGAAGTGGGATGAGAAGTACAACCGTGTTTATCTTTCTACAATGCAATAGGAAGATCAAGGTCAGAAGGAAAGGAAACAATTGTTGGATCCATTGACGAAGAAGGGATTAGAGGAGGAGCCAGTGCCCATATGTGAGCATACACTTGTGATTGGTGGTCTTTCAATAGTAACCTACATTGGAGGAAACACTAGAGGAGAGGGAGGAACATCAGGCCTCGTAAAGAAGGGAATAGATTCAAAGTAAGTGACATTTGGACAAACAAATGAATGATGGGAACTGTGATTGTAAAATTTATGCCCTTTTTGGGTTCTAGAATATCCAAGAAAGATGCATTTTGTAGCATGTGCGTCTAGCTTGTCCATTTCAGGCTTTAAATTATTAACAAAACATACACAACCAAAAATTGTGAAAGTAAGGGGAAATGGAGATAGAGTAGGAAACCAGATTGAGAAAGGAGAATGACTTCCAAGGATAGACATGGACATCCGATTGATGAGGAAACATGATGTAAGTACAACATCACTCTAAAACATTTAGGAACATTCATGTTGTGCATAATGGACTAGGCAATTTCGAGTAAATGTCATTTCTTCCGTTCAGCCATGCCATTCTGTTGTGGTAAGTACAAGAAGTTTGATGAATTGCATAGTGTTTCTCTAAATATTGTTGAAATGGTGTCGAACAATATTCCTTGGCATTATCAAAATAGAGAATTTTAATATGAACACCAAGTTGAGTATGAATTTCAACATGAAATTTTTGGAAAATAGAGAATAGTTCATTTCTTTCTTTCACAAGATAAAGCTGAATAGTCATCGCAAAAACTACAAAATAAAGCCATGTCATCCTTTATCTTTCACAAGATAAAGACATGTCATCCTCAAAATCCAACTATCAACTCTAGGACTAAAGGTAACTCTATGATGTTTCCCATATTGGCACGACTCACAATCCAAAGAAGAAGATGACTTAATGACGAAACAAATAACTTGAGTGCCTTGAGAAACAGATGACCAAGCCTGCACTGTCATTGAAGAGAAGTGAGGGAAGATTGGAGTGCTACTTTTGGACCACCACCATCAAGATAATACAAGCCACCAGCTTCATGCCCTTCACCAATCTTCATCCCCGTCTTGAGATCGTAAAAAACACAATGGGTAAAAGGTGCTGGAAAAATTAAGAGACTTCGTCAATCTATTGACAAACATGAGGTTCAATGGGAATTTGGGTACATATAAAACAAAGGATAAAGATAAAGATGTAAGGTCAACATTACCAACACCACAACTAGGAGAGGTAAAACCATTAGCTAGGGTAACTATTTGGGATGTGGAAGACTGAGATAGAGAAGAAAACACACCTGGAGTCCAAGTCACATGATTGGAGGCTCCAGATTTAATACTCCAATGGGAACGTTTGGATGCCAAACAAGCCATACCTAAGTAAGAAAGGGTGGTTGTGTTCTACAGAAAGGAAGCCTGAAGAAACCTTTCATACTCACCATCTGGGACATTCACCATTTCCTTCCTAGATGCACTTGTAGATGTGGAAGGTAAACTGATCAGCTTGTTGGTTCTCACTAACTGCACCACTACCACTTGTCACAGTTTGTTGGTTCTCACTAACTCCACAATACACGCTTCCTAGGACCATTGCTCCGTCCTCGAGCATGACCTCCCCCTGAATCTTGACATCCACCTCGTCCACCAGTACAATTAAGCATAAGACCACCTTGGCTCCCTTGGACTCCACATCCACCTCCACCACCTTAATTCCCACAACCTCCCCTTCTTGCCACCACAAAAGCATACCTATCAGAGAGGGTAGGACTCTCTAAAGGTCCGATAGAAATCTTTGGAGCCGGGTAAACACCTCCTCAAGAAAGGGAAGGGCAGATCCACCTAGTATTTGTGCTCTAACTGGCTCATATTCAGATTTCAATCCCACTAAAAACCTCATTACATCAAGTAGTTCTCATTGCTGCTGTTGAATTTTAGCATCTGATGTCAAGGGATGATGCACATTAAACTCATTCCAAATGTTTCTCATACTAGCATAATATTCCTCTAGGCTTTGACTTCCCTACTACAAATTAAAGTACTCTTGATAAAGTTGATACACTCTAGTAGTGTTATCTTGGCCATAATAGAGTTTCTTAGCATGGTTCCAAATCTCCTTGGTTGTATCCAAAAACATAATCTATGCATCCTCTTGTTCCCATTCACTATACCCCTAAGATTCAATTGAGGCTTTTTCCTCCACATGTTCTACCTTCTTGGCTCTAAGAAAAACATCCAATGACTTAGCCCATTGCCCATAATTCTCACCATTTAATTTGATCGATGTCATCTATACATTCAGGTAAATGGGGGAATCATAACACTTGATTTATTACCACTACTCTCTCCAATTGTTTCCATTGGTTAAAAAAAGATAAACTTCAATCACCAATATCACCCTACACTATTCAGCACTCACTACAGTGCACCACAAGTAGGTAATTATTGCTGAAACAGACAATGTCTCAGGTTTCAACAATAAAACTCACTGCTGTCACACATTCAGACACCAATAGGAAAGGAAAAAATCACTCCCTACACATACCTGCTAACCAACACTGCTAGGTAATTGAAATCTGTTTGCTGGATTACAGCAGTCGAAGAAGAGGGAGAGGAAGAAGAAGAGAAGAAGATCTGAGAGAGGTGGCTTAAACTCTTCAGCCGACCCAACAAGTTTATATAGATGATTATAAAATAATATTACATGAAAGGACTAGAATGCCCCTGATTAGTGATGGGACACCTAGACAAATAAACAATTAAAACATTAAACAGATTTAGGCCCAATAACTAAGAACATAAGACACAAATAAGACCAACTTAAACACTAATAACAGCCGAACCAACACTCCCCCTCAAGCTAAGCATGGATGTCAATCATGTTTAGCTTGCCAAGTAAGTCTGGGAACTTCGTTGAAGCTAGTCCTTTAGTTAACACGTCTGCAATCTGCATCTCGGAAGGATTATAAGGAATGCAGAGTTCGCCATGTAACCAGTTTTGTCACAGTACAGCCTGAGAGGACACTCGACCTTTACCCCGAGCTCACCAAGAAGGGTTCTAAGCCACAACAGTTTTGCAACACCATAGGCCATAGCTCGATATTCAGCCTCTGCACTCGATCTGGCAACCACATTCTGCTTTTTACTTCGCCATGTAACCAGATTTCCTCCAACAAACGAGCAATACCCAGAAGTAGACTTCCTATCCCCAATAGAGCCAGCCCAATATGCATCAGTATACACTTCAATTTCAATTTTATTGTGTTTTTTGAACAAAATTCCTTTTCCTGGGCAAGTCTTCAAGTACCTGAGAATTCTTTCCACTGTTCTCATATGAGGAATATTTGGAGAGTGTTAGACAGTTTTGTATGCCCTTAGCTTCAATCCAATTTGATGTACTTTTGTTATTTAGTGGAAATAAATAAAGTGCATGTTTGATTCATGATGTTTGGTATAATTCTGTGTAAGACCCTAAAACTGGACACTTATAGAGACTCGTGTTAGTTTTAAACGTTCACAGCCATTGGATAAGTCTGGGGAGATTTATCCTGCCAAGGCTGATACTGGTGTGCCACCAAGTGTTGGGATGGCCTGTCTCGGCCACCAGGGTAAGACCCAAGACACATGTAGTATGGGATTACTTGAATCCTTGAACCGGACCAGATTTTCAGTATTGCCCTGGACCTTGGAGATAGATGGGCAAAACTAGAAAATTACACCTGACCCCTAGACTCGATTATGACACTTCACTATGTGTCGGATCGGGCTGCCTTTGATATGCCAATCAGTGAGATCCTTAGCAGGGATCAAAACCTGGGTATGCTGGGACAGTCTGAGAATTCATCTGAGTGGGTGATCATAGTGACAGGATCAGCCCCTTTGTCGGACAAGGGTAATGATCGGGAAAGGCGCTCTCTCTGATGGAAACCAAATTGCCGGCAGTTGATTTCAATCGTTGGAATTTTGTTTTGCAAAATTAAAATATATATGTATATGTACGGTTTCAAAATGTTTGCAAATGGTTTTAATTCCCGGGATCTATGTGAGTAGAGAGTGCGGCACTGTTCCTTGCAGCCGAGGGAGAGGTCCTCTCTTGTCGGGCAGTGCTTGATCATTAAGGGCTGAGAGGTCAAGTGTAAGACCATTTAGGATAATACCTGAAGGGCTAATCTTGCACCTGCCCATAGCCCCTGGGTTTTTATAAGATGGCTTGGCCCAGGGACCACTTGATGTAAGTGTTGGGTCCATAGGGTCCATGTGATGGGCTCAGGGGTTCACTGAGTCTTTCAGTTAATTCGGCTAGGCCTTGTAATAAAGGCTGGGCCGAACCCATGTGGCTGGTGTGTAGATCAATGCTTGGGTCCCACGCCATACAAAGAAGCCCAACTGGGCAGCAGATTGGAAACTAGTTAAGCACTGAACATTTAATGGGCCAAAAGCCCATTTCGAGCTGGGCTGATATGATCACCCATTTGTGGGGCGAATCTAAGATTAATGTTATTAAAAGGATTGGGCCTTTAATCTTATCCACTCTAGGAGACCAAATTCAAATTAGATTTGAATCTGGTAACCTTCTGATAAGATTAGGAGTAAGCTAACTTAATCTGTAGATAGGATTAAGATAATCCCCTATCCAAATGCTGATTTGGATTGGGATAACTCCTAATTAGGAGGTTTCTTAATCAAGAAGAAAAGAAGAGAAACCCCATGAGAGAAAAGAGATTTTCAAACCAAGGGTTCAAGCAAGAAAGCATCCTGCGAACTGAGATAGGATCTCATACACACTCCAGAGAGAAGAGAAGCAATTCAGCCATCTTCGTCCCAGGAGTTCTCCTCCAGTCGCCGCCATTCCCTCTTGCAAGATTTGATCTTTGCAGCAATAGGGAGTCAAGAAATCAGTTCTTGACATCAGTCTTGCAAGAAAGACTGAAAAAGATTCGATGTTCAGAGTTTCCAGAGGGTTCTTGCGAAGGATCCAGTGTGTAGTACGCACCCTGCTGGTTCCGTTCCACCCACAACTGTGTCATCTTCAGCAGGAGCGGATCTTGGTGTCTTCTTTGGGCGTGAACACCAACTTTAGGAGATACTATTTCTCCGGATCAGGTATAATCCTCCATTTTTCTTTTTGGTTCAGATCTGGTTCGATTATTGTTCAAGTAAGATCCTTGAATATTGTATTCTAAATTTAGGGAATACGATTCCCAGTTGGGAGAAGGTAGGAAAATTTTTGAAATTCGCCCACCCATTCCGCAACCTTTTGGCGTCCATTAGATGGATCCTACCATTCTTTCAATGGTATCAGAGCCACAGGTTCGAATCTTGAACCAAAAGAAAATCAGATCTGAACCTGCGCAGATGGACAGAAGATGTTCTGCCAAGATTTGCGCAGATTGTTTTCTTTTTTTCAAGAAATTGTTTCTTGTTAAGGGCGATAGATCTGAAATTAATTTTTGTTAAATCCAAAATTTATTTAGAACTGTTCTTTATTTATTTTTGATTTAATGGACTGTTCCTTTTATTCATTTATTTTATTCAATTCGGTCTGTAAATAATTTTTTTTTTTATTTTTCTAGACTGAATGTATAGGATTTGATCAAGAATGTAATAAATCAATAGAAATAGGATTTCTGTTTTTTTTATTTTCTTGATTGAAGAAGAAGGCGGCGCTGGAGATTTGCAGATGGAGAAATCGCTTTCTGCGATTTGCAGTTTGTGAAACTGCAACCTTAGTGATTAACCTCTGTTTTGCAGGTGGTGGGAACAGTCCATAGTTGATTTGTGATTGTTAAAAATCAAAATTATTAATTTCAGATCTTTCATGAATTAATTCTTGAATTGAAAATCAATTTCGGACCATTTCGAACTAGATTGGACCGAATCTAGGGTTCGAAAGGGACTGTTTTCCAGTCCATCTTTCTCACACTTGCTGTTCCAAATCTGATGTTCAATTACAGGGATTAATTCGGCCCACTTGTAAAGCCCAGTTTTAAAGGGTTAAAACTGCAAAAGCCCACTATTGTGAGAAAAGTTGTATGGGCCGAACTGCTAACTGCGATTCAGCCCATATACCTAGTCGACATTAATTGTTAATGTTATGGATTTTAAATAGGCTGTTAAATGGGCTTTACAGCAGTTAATTGATTGGATCAATTCATCCTTTACATGTGATGATTGGATGTTTGATGTGCTGCGACCATGGGCCATAAGCACTTGGCCCATGATAACTCGTTAGTGGCTCTTGCGCACACCATGGTTGAATGCACATCATTGCCATGGTGTCCCTTAAGGTCATTGGATGACCCTTCCTTGCTTGGTGGGCCCCACAACCCTGAAAAAGGATGCGTACGGAACCCCTAGCCGATTAAGGCCCACCAGAAATCTGACTTTATGAAAGTCAGTGGGAGCCACTTTGGTTTGACCTAAAATTAGAACTAGGGCGTAATTTTGTTCCCTCCAGTAAATATGAATGCATGTGATAGGGAGATCCATACGATGGACTCTCTAAAGGCCTTCCGTCATTAGCACAATGATGGGTCCTTCGGTAATGAGGAAACGCACCATAAAATTGGGCTATCCATTTGCTGTTGGATCTGTCAGAGTGTTTCATAAGATGATAGGGGCGTCATAGACCGATGTGGGAGGGGCTTCACCAGAAAATGGGAACTCTCTCACGGTACCTTGGCATAACCTGAATATGATGGGTGAGCACTCACTGGACAGAAAGGTTTACCTAAAAACGGCTCTGAACCTTGTCTGGCAGAGGCCAAAGGGAAACTCATTTGATGAGTGGATATGATCCGTCACAGAAAAGTGGTGGGGTTATGCAACTGAAACAGTTGGCTTCACGCACCCCATGTGATTTCCCACATTTCCAGAGACATTTCGTCGTCTCCGTCACTGAGAAAGGAGGGAAATCTCAGAGATGAACAAATGGGAATGGAACATAGGTTAAAAACCATATCTATGTAGGTAACATGAATCAAACTAAGGTTGTGGGCTAACGTCTTTGCTGTTTTATCAGAAAATGGGAAACAGTCAATTCGCAAAGCTTCTAGATGATAACAAACTTAAGGGCCCAAACTATGCCGACTGGTACAAAAATCTTATGTTGGTCCTAACTTCCGAAAAGTTAGATAAGGTGGTGAAAAATCCTGCCCCGGAGCGTTCGGGTGATAGGGCTTCTGAGGCCCGTAGAAGGGACAACCAAGATTGGGAGGATAAGAATTCCCTAGCCCGCTGCTTTGTCATTGCCTCACTAGACAACTCAATACAGAGGCAGTTCGATCAGATCGAACTAGCCAAGGACATATTGGACAGTCTAAAGACAATGTATGAAGAGCAAAACCGTTCTACTCGATAGAAGGTCCTGAAACTGTTCATGACCGCACAGATGTCCAAGGGGTAGAAAGTTCATGACCATTGTCCTCAGATGATGAGTTACATTAACGAACTCGAAGCTCTTGGCACGCAAGTGGATGCCATCCTGAATTCTTTGCCCTCTTCCTTCAATGTGTTCACAATGAACTACAACATGAATAAGCTGAATGTCAGCGTCCAGGAACTCAACAATATGTTGCAGAGGGCCAAGGATCTACTCAAGAAGGATGAGCCTGTGGTTATGCTTGCTGAAGCTAACAAATCGGGTAAGAAAAAGAGAAAGGCAAAGAAGCCCCAGAAGAAAGCTACCAAACCCAAAAAGCAGAAAAACAAGGCATCTGATGTCTGTCACTTCTGCAAGCAGACCGGCCACTGGAAGAGGAACTGTCCTGCCTACCTGGAATCTAAGAAAGGTAACGTCGAAACTTGTGTCATAGAAACTAATATGTTAGTTACTTCTGTGTCCTGGTGTGTTGACTCCGGGGCTTCAACTCATGCGTGTAACTCACTGCAGGGATTCAAAGTTAGCGAAAGATTGAGTGAAGGCGAAGTGACACTATTTTTGGGAACGATTGCAAGTGTTGCAGCTGGAGCAATAGGAACCATGGAATTAGTTTTTAGAGAAGGAGTCCTTGTACTTAAAGATCGTCTTTATGTACAAAACTTGAGAAGAAATTTGATTTCTGTTTCTAAATTGTGTGCTGATGGATATACTGTTTATTTTAGTAATATGATTACATTTAAACGGAATAACAAATTCATCGCATGCGGGGAACTGGAGAACGGTCTCTATGTTCTACATCCTTCTCTGGAACTAACTTAATCGAAACTACATCGGTCGAAAATCCCAAGAAAAGAAATCGTGATACAGTAAATCCCACGTGCCTCTGGCATTACCGACTTGGCCATATCGGTGTTGACCGAATCACAAGGTTGGTAAAGGATGGTCCTTTGGATTTTCTAACCGTAGAAAATCTTCCCACTTGTGAGCCTTGCCTTCAAGGTAAGATGACTAAGCGGCCATTTGATGATAAGCCTGAAAGATCTGCAAGCATACTTGACCTAATACATACTGATGTATGTGGTCCCCTGAGTGCTAGGACACGAAATCAACACGTGTATTTCATCACCTTTACAGATGATTTTTCACGATATGGTTACGTGTACCTCATGAGACACAAGTTTGAATCCTTTGAAAAGTTCAAAGAGTTCAAACAAGAAGTCGAGAAATAGTTAGGGAGAGAAATTAAGGCCCTTCGATTAGATCGAGGTGGCGAGTATCTCTCTGACGAATTTAGGGACTACTTAAAGGTCAACGGGATAGTGTCACAATTAGCTCCTCCTGCTACACCTCAACTCAACGGTGTTTCAGAGGAGGAATAGGACCTTGTTGGACATGGTCCGGCCAATTCTCGTACGCTCAAAATTACCCACATCCTTTTGGGGATACGCATTAGAGACTGCTATCTACGTGCTGAATCGAGTTTCGACCAAATCAGTTTCGAAAACTCTATATGAACTATGGACCGAAAGGAAGCCAAGTGTAAGACACTTGAAGATTTGGGGTTGTCCTGCACACGTTAAAAGAACAAGTGTGGACAAGTTGGAGTCTAAAGTCAGCCGTTGCCTATTTATAGGTTACCCAAAAGATTCGGTGGGTTATCTATTCTATGACCCAAGTGAGCAGAAAGTATTCTGCAGTCGAAACGCCCAATTCTTAGAAACTGAATACATCCTAGACACCCATCGTCAGGAAATAGTTCTTGATGAGGAGAGCTCAGGCACAGTGGGAGATGTCTCACAGGTTCCAGGTAGTGACCAACCTAGAAGATCCACTCGGGTATCCAGGCCACCAGTCCGATATGGTTATGACCAGGATAGTTACCTGGTAGAAGACTTGACTAGTGAAGAGGATCCCGTGACTTATGTGGAAGCTATGTTAGACATAGATTCCCAGAAGTGGGTGGAGGACATGAGAGCTGAGATGGACTCAATGGAGACCAATGAAGTCTGGACTCTAGTAGATCCGCCCTCTGGGGTAAAAGCAATTGGTTGCAAATGGATCTACAAGAGAAAGAAGGGCCCCGATGGCAGGATTGAGACCTACAAAGCTCGTTTAGTGGCGAAAGGGTACGCTCAGAAAGAAGGTATCGATTATGAGGAAACCTTTTCGCCCGTGGCCATGCTCAAATCCATTAGGATCTTGCTAGCTGTAGCAGTATACCATGACTACGAGATTTGGCAGATGGATGTCAAAACCGCGTTCCTGAATGGAGATCTTAATGAAGATATCTACATGTAGCAGCCGCAAGGCTTCATTGCTGCTGGTCAAGAACACATGGCATGTAAACTTAATAGATCCATATATGGACTTAAGCAGGCTTCTAAGAGTTGGAACATCCGTTTTGATTCTGCTGTCAAAACGTTTGACTTTGAGCAGAATCCAGATGAGCCCTATGTTTACAGGAAGTCCAATGGGGATAAGATCACCTTTTTGGTGTTGTAGGTGGACGATATCCTACTCATTGGGAATGATGTAGGAATGTTGACTTCGATTAAGGTATGGCTATCACAACAGTTCTCCATGAAAGATCTTGGAGAAGCTTCATACATACTGGGTCTTCGACTCTATAGAGATAGATCGAAGCGGATAATTGGATTATCCCAGGCTGCTTACATTGTCAAAAGATACAGCATGGAGAACTCCAAGAAAGGAAACGTTCCTTTCAGGCACGAAGTCACTCTCTCCAAGAAGATATCTCCCAAGACTTCTGAGGAGATTGTGGGCATGAGAGACGTTCCCTATGCCTCAGCCGTAGGGAGCATCATGTATGCCATGCTGTGCACTCGCCCGGACATAGCTCAGGCGGTGAGTGTGGTAAGCAGATTCCAGGCCAACCCAGGGCAAGAGCATTGGACTGTTGTGAAAAACATACTTAAATACCTTCGAAGGACAAAAGAGTTTTGTCTTGTATTCGATGGTAGTTCACTACAAGTTCTAGGGTATACCGATGCCGATTTCCAGTCGGATCCAGATGATAGAAAGTCTACATCTGGGTATGTTATCACAATGGAATCGTGTGTTGTTTGCTAGAAAAGCAGCAAACAGGGGTCCACTGCAGATTCCACAACCGAGGCCGAGTACATTGCCGCAAGTGAAGCTGCCAAGGAAGCCGTGTGGATGAAGAAATTCATACACGAATTGGGAGTGATTCCGTCCAGCACATCACCCATCCCGTTGTTGTGCGACAATAACGGAGCGATCGCCCAGGCTAAAGAGCCTCGGGCCCACTCGAAGTCAAAGCACATCAAGAGGAAGTACCATGGAATGCGGGAGATCGTTGGTAGAGGGGAAGTCCTAATTCAGAAGGTAGCATCAGCGGATAATGTGGCAGACCCATTGACTAAGCCACTGACACAGAAGGTGTTTGAGAAACACGTGGAAAGTATGGGACTCCGGCTTATACCAGATTGGACCTAAGTGCAAGTGGGAGCTATTAGACAATTTTGTATGCCCTTAGCTTCAATCTGATTTGATGTACTTTTGTTATTTAGTGGAAATAAATAAAGTGCATGTTTGATTCATGATGTTTGGAATAATTATGTGTAAGACTCTAAAACTGGACACTTATAGAGACTCGTGTTAGTTTTAAATGTTCACAGCCATTGGATAAGTCTGGGGAGATTTATCCTGCCAAGGTTGATACTGGTGTGCCACCAAGTGTTGGGATGGCCTGTCTCGGCCACCAGGGTAAGACCCAAGGCACATGTAGTATGGGATTACTTGAATCCTTGAACCGGACCAGATTTCCAGTATTGCCCTGGACCAAGATTACTTGAATCCTTGAACCGGACCAGATTTCCACCCATTCCGCAACCTTTTGGCGTCCATTAGATGGATCCTACCATTCTTTCAGAGAGTGCATGAACTGGCTAACTACATGTACAATATAACCAATATCCAATCGAGTGAGAGACAGATATATCAGCTTGCCTACCAGTTTTTGGTATCTTTCTCTATCAAGGTAGTCCTCTCCAACTGATTCCTATAGACCATGGTTCTGCTCTATTGGAGTATCCGCTGGTCTACACCCCATCATACATGTCTCCCCTAGTAGGTCAAGGACATACTTCCGCTAACATATATAGATGCCCTCTTTTGATTTAGCAACTTCAATTCCAAGGAAGTATCTCAGATGGCCCAAGTCTTTGATCTCAAACTCAGAAGCCAAGAACTCCTTTAATCTTTTTATCTCTTCCAGATCATCCCCTGTAATTACCATATCATCCACATAGACGATTAACACCGTAAGTCGGCTATTTTGTTTCCTTATGAACAAAGTATGATCTGCACCACTTTGAGTGTATCCCACTCTCTTCATGGCCCCATAAAGTCTCTCAAACCAAGCCCGAGGAGACTGCTTAAGGCCATATAATGCTTTCCTCAGTTTACATACTTTCCCATCAAAGCCGTAACCTGGTGGAGGATCCATAAATACTTCTTCACGTAGATCACCATTTAGAAAAGCATTTTTTACATCCAACTAATGTAGCTCCCATGAGAAATTTGCAGCCAATGACAATAAGACCCGAATTGTGTTGAGCTTCGCAACTAGAACAAAGGTCTCTTTGTAGTCAATCCCTTCCTTTTGAGTAAACCCCTTTGCCACAACCGTCCTCCCTATGCTTTACAGTGTACACCCACTTGCATCCTACAGTGCTCTTCCTTTCTGGTAGATCCACTAATTCCCAAGTCTTTGCTTTCATTAGGGCTTTCATTTCCTCATTCATAGCCTCTTTCCATCTTGGATCAGACACTGCTTCTGAGTACCTAGTAGAAACATGCACCGAGGAGAGAGTAGACACAAAGGAATAATAATGAGGAGATAAACATGAGTAAGAGACAAATTCAGCAATGGAGTGTCGGATAGTACAAGAGTGGGTAGACTTACGAAGAGCAATAGGGAGATCCAAATCAGAAGTATGAGTGATAGGATTACCTGAAGTTGCTGAGGCAGATTGATCCGAGTCCGATTAATTGCTGCCATGAGTTGGAAGGTCTTTTTTCCTTCTGTTGTAGGTGATTCTTATATCTTTTTGTTGCTTACTGGTGTCTCCAGTTACATCTGCAACATCAAGAGTGGTAACAGGAATAATGGGAGCCTCACTAGGTTCACCCGGGATGCTATAACTAGGAGGATCAGGAGGAGAGGATGGAAGGCCTGAGGCAGAGAGAGGCACAAAACAGGAGGGGGAAGGAGAATCCAAAGAAGAATCCTATTCCATCCCACTAGTCTTCCCCTGAAGAGGATTCTGGGAAGAATGAAAATAGGAGCGAGACTCAAAAAATACCACATCTTTTGTGACATACTTCTTCTTGGTGATGGGATCATAACACTTGTAACCTTTTTGGGTAGGAGAGTACCCTAGAAAGATCCCTTTCGTAGCCCTAGGATCCAACTTGGACTTCTTCGGATCCTTAACATGTATAAAGCACACACAACCAAAGACCCTAGGTGGAAGAGGAAAATCTGGAAGATTAGGGCAAAGGACAGAGAAAGGAGTTTTCATACCCAACACCTAGGATGGCATCTGATTTATCAAATATGATGTGGTAAGGACAGCTTGAGACTAGTATTGCTTGGGCACCTTGTGGTGAAATAATAAAGCTCGAGCGGTTTCTAATAAGTGTCTATTTTTGCGCTCAGCAACCCCATTCTGTTGAGGGGTACTAGCACAAGAAGACTGATGTATCATGCAAACATCCTCCATGAACAGGTTCAAGGACCTTTCAAAATATTCCGCAGCATTGTCTGAACGAAATTGCTTAATCTTCTTGTCAAATTGAGTCTCAATCATTTTACAAAATTCCATGGTTATCCGTGGCACTTCATCACGTCCTTTTAACAAGTAGATCCATGTGCATCGTGAATAGTGATCAATAAAACTGATAAAATAACAAAAGCCATCCATAGAAACAAGGGGTGAAGGGCCCCAAACATCATAATGGACCAAATCAAAAGGAGCTTGAATTTCATTACTAGAAATTTGATAAAGGGTTCTACATTGTTTTGACAACTAACACACTTCACAAACTAAACTTTGACTCGAAATACCCTTAAATAATTCAGAAAACAGCCCTTGCAATGATGAAAAAGGTAAATGACCTAGCCTAGCATGCCACAAGTGTAACCTAGCTATTGACTCCTCATTATTTTGACTACTGGTTGCAGATGATTGTAAGGCCGAACTTATTTCTGCATCAAAATAGTAGAGACCTCCACACTCATGACCGCTCCCAATCGTTCTCTTCGTCAATCTGTCCTGAAAGACACAATGAGTAGGAAAGAAAGTTACACTACAGTTTAAAATCTTGGTTAGCTTCGAAACAGATAAGAGATTGGAAGTAAGATTGGGAACATGTAGAACAGATTTAAGAGAGAGGCTCTTACTTAGGTCAACTCCCCCTTTCCCCAAGATGGTGGAGAGGGAACCATCAACAACCCTCATCTTATCTTGGCCAGACATCAATTGGTAAGAAGAAAATAAAGAGGACATGTGTGTCATGTGGTCAGTGGCACCAGAATCAATAATCCAAGAAGTAGAGTCAATAGAACTAGTTGTACTATAAGCAGAGACAATACCTGATTTGGCAAGAGAGGTGGAAGCAAGAGAATTAGTCCTTAGATGGGTTAAGGCCCGGCTAAGGACCTCTACCTCATCAGTAGTGAAACCCAAGGATTCGGATGTGGGGAAATTAGCAGTCTGTCCCATGGGAGAAGATGCAACTGTAGATGTGTTCTCCGAACTACCACCACTGTGACTAGTAACATGATTCCCACTTGCTGGTTGATTCTTCTGGGGCTTCCTATCTTTCCTTAAAGCAACTGGTTTCAGATTGGGATAAAGAACCCAACAAGTCTCTTTTACATGCCTTTCACCACCACAATGAGAGCACTTAAGATGCCTCTTATCTGAATGCTTGCTCCCCTTTTGGTTTGAAGAAATTAGGGCTGAATGTTCAACAAACTCTTCGGCTAGCTGTGTTTGAGTGTCAACTTGCATCTCTTTTCTCATAACCTCTTCATTCCTTACTAGATAATAGACATGATGTAAATCTGGCAGTTCATCCCTTCCCAAAATTTGAGACCTTATGCTCTCAAACATTGGGTCTAAACCAGCCAAGAACTTAAAGGCTCTACCCTCCTCAATTTGTTTATCATGCCTCTCCTTGTCTTTTGCATTCTCCCAATCAAGAATAAGATGGTGATCGAGTTCTTTCCATAATCCTTCTAGGGTTGCAAAATATGTTGCAACTGTCATGTCTCCTTGTCTCAATGCAGCAATGTCTTGGTTCAGCCTATAAATTCTGGCATTGTTCTTTCTCTGTCCATCAGTTTTAGAGACTTTCTCCCAAATCTTAGCAGCAGTCGGAAAGTGTCGAACAGTCCTGGCCACTCTTGAAGTCATCGAAGCAAGCAGCCAGGACATAACAGTAGCATTTTCCCTACGCCATACTGCATACTCCATACTACCCACTGCAGGTTCCTTCTGTCCATCTAGATAACCCGTAAGATCTCGGGAAGTAATGAAGAGCATGGCTGAAACAGACCATTCTCTGAAATTATATTCATCTAACAGTACACTGGTGATCTGCAAGCTATGCAGATTTGGATTTTCCAGATTAGGAGACCTCCCACCAGGTCTATTATCCCTAGAAGACACTTCCCCCGATATTGAAGACATCTCCTTCCTCTTACAGTGATCACAATTGAAAAACTCAGTGCAAAGAGCACAATTTCAGACTTACCGAAGCTGTTGCAGGCCTGCAAACCCCTTGTAACAGAACTGAAACCAAGAACACTCCACTTCTGTACAGTGCAGAACTCTTCTGGACTGGACTGGACTTTGATTTCTGCTGTAGTAGACTGTGACCAACCGTACGAACCGAACTAGGACTGTCAAAGTCAGCCCTTCCACCTAGATCTGTTCCACACAGATCTCTCTTAGCAGCCGAATGGCTACTACCTGCTGTAAGGTGTCTAGCAGGGCATCGATTTCTGGAGCAAACTCCCCTTGGGCCCTACAACCAAGGGAAACCCTAGATACAGACCTTGCTGTGCTCTACGGTCAGCCCTAGGGTTTCTTCACAGCGACCAAGACAGAAGAGAGAAAGGAAAAGAAAGGAAAAAAAGAGAAGGACCAAAAGGTGACGGCTGTAATCAGACAAATGAACCTTGCTCTGATACCATGTTTGCTGGATTACAGCAGTAGAAGAAGAGGGAGAGGAAGAAGAAGAGAAGAAGATCTGACAGGCAGCTTAAACTCTTCAGCCGACCCAACAAGTTTATACAGATGATTATAAAATAATATTACATGAACGGACTAGAATGCCCCTGATTAGTGATGGGACACCTAGACAAATAAACAATTAAAACATTAAACAGATTTAGGCCCAATAACTAAGAACATAAGACACAAATAAGACCAACTTAAACACTAATAACAGCCGAACCAACAAAATCCACTCTTAATGGGGTGGAAACACCATGCCAACAACCAGTTATAGATCTGTTCACAAATCAGCCCTCTTCAAGTAAACAAGTAGAGGGTTTCTAACATCCTACTGAAATGAGCACCACAGCAACTACTGGAGGCATGATTACCTCCTAAAGGGAAAAATGATCAACCCTCTTTGGTCCCTTGTTGATCTTCAAACTATGTGATGAGATAACCCCAAAATACAGGACTGATATGGTGATGCAGAGAAGAGAAAAAACAAAAGAAAAACCAGAGCTCTAATACCATGTTAATGGTTCGGTTAGCACTGGTTCATTTCTAGGTCTGAAATGAAAAAGAAAGAACAGAAGAGAAGAAGAGGAAGAGAATAGAGAGAACGGCTGGAGAAAAATCACCCTCTCCCAGCTGACTACCTTCTTATTTATATGTTCAGTGTCTTGGTGTACAAAGACTACTATGTCCCTAATTAAATACGGGACACGTAACTTAAACAAAGATAAAAAGGACAATTTAACTCTAATAACATAGCAAAAATACCATACTAGTACTACCCTTATGACTGCTGACTATAAAACTTCAGACTTTTTCCAAGCAGGGTTGTGAATCACATGAGCGACCAGGTTAATATTTCATACCAATTACATCCACACTAAATGTTTCATACCAGTTTAACCCATACTAAAATCCAATAGTAATATATTTCAGGTGTATATGTAATCACTTGGCTGAGCTATTGTGAATTGCATGAGTCCGTCAGGATTATTTAAGACTGACTGACAGTCAGAAAAATTTGCAAATCATTAGTGCACATGTGATATTTTGGATTTATCATTCACAGGCATAAGAAACTGGCATCAAAGCTAATTTCTAGTTTACCTATCAGTAAGATTATTAAAACATGCCTAACTTTTTTTTTTTGCTAAAATAGCTATGATTCCATTTATGGTCTGAAATGAAAAGATGATAGGGGGAAGATGGAGTGAACTCCAGCTCACCAATCAATTGATCAGAATGCATATATTCCAACCAATACACACACACACAAGGATGGCATCATATTTTATGAAAGTATGAGCAGTGGAGTCAATAGAAGATGATGGCTCACTGATTCCTTTTGAAGGTGAAATTGCAGCATTCATTTTGATAACTTCTGCACCTGAAGAAATATCCCATACCTTAGTGGTAGTGTTGCTTCCCCAGTCAAGAGAGCATAAAAGTGAGACTTAACTGTAAAAGCTCCATTTGGATAAATATCCCATACCCTTCTACCAATATTTAAATGTTGGTAGAACAACTTGAAGATTTTAATACAAGTTGATATGTAAAGTGATGAAGCACGGAATATGCATTATTTTATTAAAATAGAAAATGATTTTAATGCAAAAAATGATATATAAAATGATGAATCACAGAGTATGCACCATCACACTGACAATCACAATCACAAATAGCACATGAAAAAATTTACCACTAATAGAATCGATGCTAATGCACAATGCACATGATATCATAGATGTGACCACCAAAAGAATTTACAGTCACAATATAGATATTGTGACCACTAATGCACATGAAAAAATTTACAGTCACAATCACAAATAGCAAAGAACCACCGAAAGAATCGATGCTAATGCACAAATTCACTTGCACAAATTAGTAGGAAAGGCAAAAAATTGAGAACATTTTCAAGCCTAGATATCATAGATGATGGCACATGAACTGATGAAGCAAGAAATTTTTTACAAAAACCATAAAGTATTTTACACAAAAATCCCCCCTACAAACCTGAAGAGAACAGATGATGGATGGATGTAAACTTCTTGAGAACCTCGAACAGTCTTGTACATCCCACCCTTACTGAAGGTCTATAACAAGATAAGACACATTTTAGATTATGTGACATCAATGAACATGGAAATGAGTAATAATGGATAATCGGCCAGATTATTCTGGCTAATATAACAGTTTTCTTGGATTAACCTTCTGACTGATGAGAACTAAGCAGCGTTATAGTCCTATCCATGCCAGGAAGGGAGAAAAAACCAAATTATATTCCTTCTATATTTAACATGCTTGTAGGTAAAGGTACCAATTTACATTTGACTGAATTACTTTCAAAATCAAAACATCATTCATTATAAAAATCAAAATGACATAAATTTGAATGACATGTCAAACATAGAAAGCATGCATGTTACTTTCCAAGGCATATGAGTTCTCTGTAATTGTAACAAATAGTGGCAATAATGACTCCAATAAATATTAGATTAACAAATGTTTATGGTTATATAACTTTGTAAATCATGTAGCAACTACAGGTTGAGTTTTCCAGTTTTTCTTGATTCCCAGTTCACAGTGAGTATTTATTCTTGACCAACACAAACAAAAATGCTGTTTCCAACATTCTTTTAATCACTAGCTAGATCAAAAACTTTATTGTTTTCATCTTTTGATCAGCATGGATCAAAAAGATTTACTAGAGTAGTAAAGAGGTAAAAAGGGAATACTGTATCTAGGTAACCAATGATCGAAACTAGATTGTAAAAAATAGGAAAAAAAGAAAAAAGGTTCCTTGAAAGGGTCAGCCAAGTAAAACCAAACACACCAGAACTAAAATCAAAAGTGACAACTATTATAAGAGGGACACTCCCCCAATGCCATCTTCTAGACTACTAGGCACCAGAGCTAATATCATCTCTAACAAAATGAAGGGACATTCAAGGCTTCTCATTTTTCAAATGCCCAAACATAGATATGGGCACAGATAGAGGAAACAGGAATATGCCTTTGATATAGGACTGTTCGGGGAAATTTGTTGAACAGGTGGCCTGGTATTGGTTGACTGCTGCAGAAGCAAATAAATTTTGATCAAAGATCGTTTAAAGGCAAACCGTTTTATTGTAGTGAAATAGGCAGGCTTCTTGAAAGGATAGATAGAGAATTGAAGACTGGGACCTGCCTATGAAGAATTTTTCAATAGAGAGTAACTGGGATAACTAAAAGAATAGATTCACTTTTGAGAATTGGTTGAAAAAACAGTTCAGGGAAGAGATCTCTTTAGGATCAATTGAAGGTTAAAACGATAAATTGACTACCACTGAAGAAAAGAGTAATAGATCACTACTCTAGAGTTCCTGGTCAAGTGTCTAGGTCAAGAAATCACTCAATAGTTTGACACATTTCACAATCAAGAGAATTACAAGAGGAGAAATTTTAACACTTATTCCATCCTTCCAAGTATGAAGTTTACACCAATAATTATAGACCAATTTAAGGGGGACAATCTGAAGAGAAGGGAGATCCATCATATGGATGGCTGAACCATTAGGGTGGCTGGGCAAAATTTCAAAAATTTCTTTCTCCCCTCCAAGAATCGTCTTCCATGTTTTAGAAAAATTGCTTTCAAGGTTCGTTCTTGAAACAAACTAGACCAGATTTGTAACCAAGATTAAGGGAGGGATATACCTGATACAGAACCCACGAAAGTAGCTCCCAATGTAGGTGTTCACACCCAAAGAGGTTACCAAATCCCACCTCCACTAAAGATGACATAGCTTAGGATGAGGTAGGATCAGCAAAGCAATTCTTCAATCCTTCAGGTAGGATCACGCAGGGGATGTGAGCACAACTTCAGATTGATTCTTCTAGTAAGAAACAATATCAAGATCTAATCTTGATCACTCCAAGAATATGGAGATCGAACTGGGTAGGGCGGCAAGAGCAGAGAGAAGAACTGTATGCAAAAGTGTTTAATAGAAGGATTTCGCCCTCTATTTATAACCTCTTTGGATCAGCTTCCTAATCCTATCAAGAAAGGGTTCTTTGATCAAAATCTTTATTTGGATCAGAACTCTTAAGTGGATAAGACTTATCTTATCCTCTTGCTGATCCAGATCTAGATCTAAACTAAAATTCGCCCATATTTAATTAACTACATTAACCTAGTTCGAAATGGGCTTTAGGCGCATTAAGTTATCAGGCTCACTTCCCTTTTAATTTGTTGGCTAGCTTGGCTCTCTTTGTATGGCGTGGGACCCTAACATTGATCTCCACAAAAGCCATATGGGTTCAGCCTAGCCTCTGTTACAAGGCCTGGCCGAATTTACTGCTGAATGCAGTAAACCCCTAAGCCCATCAGTATGGGCTCTTAATAGGCCAAACATTTACACTAAATGGTCCTTGGATCCAGCCACCTTATTAAGGCCCAAGGACTATAGACTTAAGTGAGACTAGCCCATCAGGTCTAAGCCCTAAATGGTCTTACACTTAACCTCTCAGCCCATAATGATCAAACATTGCCCGACAAGAGAAGACCTCTCCCTCGACTGCAAGGTACAGTGTCACACTCTCTACTCAAGATGGATCCTGGGAATTAAATCCTTTGCAAACATTTTTCATAAAACATAATATATGTATATCTATATATAAATGTATTTTGCAAAACAAATCTCAAACACGTTTGAAATCACTGCCGGCAGTTTAGGTTTCCATCAGAGAGAGTGTTCTCCCAGATTCTGTCACTATGATCACCCACTCAGGTGAATTCTCAAACTGCCCCAACATACTCAGGTTTTAACCCCCTCTAAGGATCTCATTGATTGGCATATCAAAGACAGCCCAATCCAACACCTAGTGCAGTACCACAATCGAGTCTAGGGGTTAGGTGTAACTTTCTAGTTTTGCCCATCTGTCTCCAAGGTCAAGGGCATAACTGGAAAATGGTCAGATTCAGGGTTTCAAACAAACCCACACTACATGTGCTTCAGGTCTCACCCTGACAGGTGAGACAAGCCACCCCAACCGACTTGGCAGCACATTAGTGCCAGCCTTGGCAGGATAAACCTCCCCAGGTCTATCCAACGACTGTGAAGATTCTAAACTAACACGAGTCTCATAAGTGTCCAGTTTAAGGGTATTACACAGAAACACACCATATATAACATGAATAAATTATGTACAATTGTTCATTTACAATAAATGTCAAAAGTACATCAATCTGATTGGAGCTAAGGGCATACACTGTCTAACACAATCAGCCCTAATGCCCTAAAAAGTAACAATACAAAAATACAGCAAAAACAAAACTTAGCAAAACTCCTATATATTGGCACTTTCCTTCAAACTCTCCATTTGCTAAAATCTAGGGCTCGCATACAGGTACAAGCATTCCATTTGACATAGGGTGATCCATTGGATCAAGACTCTAGAGTTGTTCTCCTAGTTCACCTTTGATGGTATTTGGAGGAATTGGGAAGTAGTTGCTAAAAACTCCAAGAGAAAGGACAGAGTAGAGGTGGTATGGATCATGGTTTCAAATGTTGCGAAATTTCGCTAATGTTGCCCGACATATGTCGATGTCGAGGCTCATCGACATGAAAATGGATGGTAATATAAAAATTACATTATGTTGACAATTTTCACTAATTTCCTATAAAAATTACATTATGGCTCACCGAAATTTCACTAATTTCCTATATTTCGGAAATGTCGACCAAATCAGTCCAAATAACAAGAAAAAGGAAAGTTTTTCCTAATATTAATATAAATTATTCCATTAATAATTTCTATTTAATATTTCAAATAAAATATTTATAAAAAAGAATTAACCAAAAATAAAAACAAAAGAATAAATTAATTACTTTATAATATAAAACATAAAATATTAACTAGTTAGTATTTTTAAAATATTTATTAAAATCAGAAAATGTTTATTAAGTTTTATAATAAATTCATTAAGTTTTATAAGACATTGGAATTTATCATAATCTTAATACTACAAAAAGGAGAATCAGTTTATTAAATTTATAATAAAACATAATGTATTATAACTTTAATATTTAAAATATCAGAATAAATGTATTTATATTTACTAATGTGAAATAAATATATTAGAATTTATAAAAAATCAGAACTAAAAATAAGAAAAGAAAATATCGGATAACCTTGTAAAAACATCAAAATGCATAATAAATCAGTAAATTGTCATTTACTAATTTGTTATTGATCTTAGTTTCTTAGCTTTATATAATGGTTGAGAATAAGATAATAGTCTAGAAATATGTATTAATGCTTCTTTTATCATTTTACAAAATATCATTGCATATTTCAACATATTTTATAATATTTCCACAATGTCTCTAATTTCTACAATATTTCCCCTCCACATTTCCGGCATATGTCCTATATTTTGGTAAGTGACATTTCCATCGACATCAACATTTTAAACCTTGGTCTGGATACGACCAATTGAAGGTTTTGTTAAACTTAATTTTGATGGGAGTAGCCAAGGTAATCCAGGCCCATCTGGAATTGGAGGGGTGGTGAGAGATGGAGAAAGGAAACTTATAGCACTTTTTTCTGGCGCCACAGGTATGGGGGACTCTCTCAAAGACGAACTTCTTGCTGCAATTCAAGGGGTGCAGATAGCTAGTGAGCTAAACTTGACAAATGTGGTGATAGAAGGGGACTCAAAAGTGGTGGTAGAATGGCTACGGAATCCTGAGTCTATTATTTGGTGCTACAAGAGTAAATGAAAAAAATTACAATGGGTGAGAAGATAAGCATATGGGATGGCGGGTGCTGTGTCTAAACAAGGGGTAAACAGGTCTATTTTATTAAGGGCACAGTTGTAATGTGTTTTTCTTTTGTATGAGAGGTAGCAGCTCGTGCCTCTCTAAGGGATGATTGTAAAGATTTTACATAAGGTACATTAATAAAACTCAATTTACTCATAAAACATATCATTGGACAAGAAGAAGAAAGAATATGGAAAAGTAGACATAGGGATATTCCTGATCAAGTCATGCTATTTTGGCATTCTTAAGGAGAAGACGAACCCATTAACATGGCACTACATTTGGTCCTTTCACTAAACAAGTGGTTTTCAGCGAACATTATGTAAAGCTCAAAAGAATAAATTGAAGAAAGAAATCTAGGAGAAGGTTGGAAGTTTACAGCAAGCATTATGTAAATCTCAAAACAATATTCCATCCTCTCAAATCTCAATAAATCATTAAGAGATACACCAGAAAATTCTTTACAGGTGATGGTCCAATGCACAGCTCTTAATGTTAAGTTCAATTAACTCCTCAACCTGCTTGTGTTTCTCTTCAAAAATCCTTGCATTTCTCTCACACCACAGATCCCACAAAACTGCTCCATGCACACAATGTCACAATTCTTTGCCCTTAGGAGCAATGCAGAAAAAGATGATTAGTATTTTCCCTGTTCTTTAGGCATAGGACGCACACACAAGGGGAAATTGACCAGTTTTTCCACTTCCTTTGGATGCCTTCCAACAAAAAACCTCTTCACTTTAGGGGGAATTGGGCTACACCACAGCTCTTTAGCAGGAAAGGTTGGGTTATCAACTGAAGGAAGTAGGCATTTTAAGAAGGAAGCACAAGTAAACATTCCATTAGCAATTGGGGTTCATACTCTCTCATCCAAACCAGTAGACAAAATAACATCTTGATGTGTGTTAAGGGAATCAGATCATTAGTTTCAGTATCTCTCAAAGGCTGCCTCAAACCTAAACCCCAAACCAGCCCCGTCCCATCAAAAAAAGAAAACAAATCAGCTATGGGTTCGTTTTGGCCGGTAAATTGATTCCAAAATAAGTTTGCTATTTTCTATCCAACTGAGTCGATCAACTATCTTTTTGATGCAAATGGATTTAACACAGTAATGAACCAGAATTAAGAGAATAAACTTAAGAGGAGGCTGCAAAAGGGGATTATCAATGTCAACAGTCCAATTTCCGGGCATGTTGTAAACCCAAGTTTTCTCAATCCAACCATTGGATTAAGCTGAATTTTGGATATGTTAAGGTTCAAGGAATGTAAAGGAGGCATTAAAATTGAAAGCTGAACCACTGTAGTTGAAGTAGCAGAGAAGAGGAGAAGAAGAAGAGATGCTGAAAATGTCGAACTCTCCTAGCCAGTCGACCAGTTCTTTATTTATAGATGAATATAGTACAAGGTACAAGAAATTACTGGGATGCCCCTGATTAGTGATGGGACACCCAGATGACTTAAATCATTAAACAGGATTAGGCCCATTAACATAAGCCCAGTTACAAGATAAGTTAAACATAAGAATGGGCTAATAAGAACTCTTATCAGCCGAACATCACTCTAACATTCTAACACTCCCCCTCAAGCTAAGCATAGATATCAATCATGTTTAGCTTGCCAAGTATGTCCCTGAACTTCGTTGATGCCAGCCCTTTAGTTAATACATCTGCAATCTGCATCTCTGATGGAGTATAAGGCACACAGAGTTCTCCTGAAATAATTCTCTCTCTGACAAAGTGTCGATCAATTTCAATATGTTTTGTCCTGTCATGCTGCACAGGATTGTTGGCAATGTTGATAGCAGCTTTATTATCACAATACAGCTTGAGAGGACCCTCTGTCTTGATACCAAGCTCATTAAGGAGAGTCCTGAGCCATAAGAGTTCAGCAACCCCGTGTGCCATAGCCCGGTATTCTGCTTCTGCACTTGATCTAGCCACAACATTCTGCTTCTTACTACGCCATGTGACTAGGTTTCCTCCCAAGAATGTACAGTATCCTGAAGTTGATTTTCTGTCTCCAACAGACCCAGCCCAATCAGCATCAGTGTAGGCTTCAATTTCAAGTCTGCTGTTTTTTCTGAATAAAATTCCTTTCCCTGGGCAAGTCTTCAAGTATCTGAGGATTCTTTCCACTGCTCTCATATGAGGGGTCTTTGGTGAGTGCATGAATTGACTGACAACATGCACTGCATAGGCAATGTCTGGCCGAGTAAGGGATAAGTATATCAGTTTTCCTACCAACTTTTGGTACCTTTCCTTATCACAGTATTCTTCACCCATTGATTCTTGTAATCCATGGCTTGGTTCTATTGGAGTGTCTGCTGGCCTACACCCCATCATGCCTGTTTCCTCTAGGAGATCTAGCACATACTTTCTTTGACATATGTAGATTCCTTCTCTTGATCTAGCAACTTCAATTCCAAGAAAGTATCTCAGATTTCCCAGGTCTTTGATCTCAAACTCTGAAGCTAAGAACTCCTTCAGCCTCTTCATCTCTCTCACATCATTTCCAGTAATCACCATATCATCCACATACACAATGAGTGCTGTAAGTTTGTCATCCTGTCTCCTTGTAAACAATGTATGATCTGCACTGCTCTGAGTGTACCCTACTTTCTTCATGGCCAAACAAAGTCTCTCAAACCATGCCCGGGGAGATTGCTTCAAACCATATAATGCTTTCCTTAGTTTACATACCTTCTTTCCAACATCATATCCAGGTGGGGGTTCCATGAATACCTCTTCATGAAGATCACCATTTAGGAAGGCATTCTTCACATCCAGCTGATGAAGTTCCCAAGAGAATTTTGCTGCTAGTGACAGTAGAACCCTGATTGTGTTGAGCTTTGCTACTGGGGCAAAGGTTTCCTTGTAGTCAATTCCTTCCTTTTGTGTAAACCCCTTTGCCACGAGTCTGGCCTTGTACCTCTCAACTGACCCATCTTCCCTGTGCTTTACTGTGAATACCCACTTGCACCCAACAGTGCCTTTCCCTTCTGGCAGGTCCACCAATTCCCATGTCCTTGCTTTCATTAGGGCTTTCATCTCCTCATTCATGGCTTCTTTCCACCTTGGATCAGATGCCGCCTCTGAATACCTGGAAGGGACACATACAGAGGAAAGAGCAGACACAAAGGAATGATAGGCAGGGGATAAGTGTGAGTAAAAAACATAATCGGCTATGGGATGCCGAGTGGTACAAGAACGAACAGGTTTACGGAGAGCAATAGGAAGATCCAAATCTGAATTGAGTGAATCAGAATTACCTTGGATTGCAGAGACAGATTGATCTGAGTTCAACTGGTTGCAATCATGAGGTTGAGGGGCCTTCTTCCTTCTACTGTATGTAAGTATCTCTTTCTCTTGTTTACTGGAACCTTCAGAAGTATCAGCCGAATCTGGAGAAGCAACTGGCACAGTGGAAGTCTCACTAGGTTGACCCGGAATGTTATAGTTAGTAGTAGTGGAAGGTGCTGAAATGGGAACAAAAAGGAAGGGAGAATGAGAATCCTCTTCCAACCCACTACTCTCCCCCTGAAGAGGATTCTGAGAAGACTCGAAATAGGGTTGAAACTCAAAAAAGACTACATCCCTGGTGACATAATTTTTCTTGGAGACAGGATCATAACACTTATACCCCTTCTGCGTAGGAGAGTACCCCAAAAATATTCCCTTTGTAGCCTTAGGATCCAGCTTGGTCTTCTTTGGATCTTTCACATGTAT
This sequence comes from Nelumbo nucifera, assembly GCF_055504915.1. Classification (NCBI taxonomy): domain Eukaryota; kingdom Viridiplantae; phylum Streptophyta; class Magnoliopsida; order Proteales; family Nelumbonaceae; genus Nelumbo; species Nelumbo nucifera. Next base: position 19,343,344 of record NC_142649.1, read on the forward strand.
GAAGCATGTACAACCAAAAACCCGCGGGGGAAGAGGAAATTCTGGAAGAGTGGGACACAAAACAGAGAAAGGGGTCTTCATACCCAGTACCTTAGATGGCATCCGATTTATCAGGTATGATGCAGTGAGAACAGCTTGAGACCAATATTGCTTGGGCACATTGTGCTGGAAAAGAAGGGCTCGAGCTGTCTCCAATAGATGTCTGTTCTTGCGCTCAGCGACCCCATTTTGCTGAGGGGTGTAAGCACACGATGATTGATGTAACATGCCTGCATCTTCCATGAATGAGTTCAGGGATCTTTCAAAGTATTCAGCTGCATTGTCTGAACGGAATTGCTTGATCTTTTTATCAAATTGTGTTTCAACCATCTTGCAAAACATCATAGTTATCCGGGGAACTTCTTCACGTCCTTTCAATAGATAAATCCAAGTGCACCGAGAATAATGGTCAATAAAACTGATGAAGTAACGGAAGCCATCAATGGAAACAATGGGTGAAGGACCCCAAACATCAGAATGAACCAAGTCAAAAGGGGCTTGAATTTCATTACTAGAAATTGGATACATTGATCTACATTGTTTTGACATTTGACACACATCACAAATTAAACTTTGACTCGAAATGCCCTTACATAATTCGGGAAACAACATTGCTAAGGAAGAAAAGGACAAATGACCTAGCCTAGCATGCCACAAGTGCAGCCTAGCTATTGACTCCACACTCTCCGGACTAGTAGTAGAAGCTTGCATGGCTGAGCTGACATCTTCATCAAAGTAGTAGAGGCCCCCATACTCATGACCACTCCCAATCGTTCTCCTCGTCAATCTGTCCTGGAAGACACAATGAGAAGGAAAGAAAGTTATACTGCAGTTCAAGTTTTTTGTAAGCTTTGAAACAGACAACAGATTTGAGGTAAGACTAGGAACATGTAGGACTGATTTAAGAGAGAGATCCTTGCTTAGGTCAACCACCCCCTTTCCAGAGATGGTGGAGAGGGACCCATCAGCTACTCTCATCTTATCCTGGCCAGACAACAAATGATATGTGGAGAATAAGGAGGACATATGTGTCATATGGTCAGTGGCTCCGGAATCAATCACCCAAGAGGTAGAATTAATGGAACTAGATGCACTAAATGCAGAGGCTGTACCTGATTTGGCAAGAGAGGTGGAAGCTAAAGAATTGTTCTTCAGACGGGCTAATGCCCGACTGAGAATCTCTACCTCACTAGCTGTGAAGCCCAAAGTACTTGGTCCAGAGGAGTCGGCAGCCTGCCTTGCGGTGGAAGATGACACTGTCTGAATACTCTGTGAGTTGTCACTACTGTTGTTGGTGGCAAGATTCCCACTTGCTGTGTGGCCCTTCTGTTGCCTTTTGTCCTTTCTCAGAGCAGCTGGCTTCAGATGAGGGTACAGGACCCAACATTTCTCCTTTGTGTGTTTCTCACCACCACAATGTGTACACTTGAGGGACTTCTTGTCTGAAAATCTATTCCCCTTAGTGGAGACTAAGGCTGAATGCTCTCCAGGTTGTTCTGTTGATTGTGTCTGGGAGTCAACTTGCATCTCCTTTCTCCTTACTTCTTCATTCCTCACCAGGTAGTAGACATGGTGAAGCTCAGGTAATTCATCTCTCCCTAGAATCTGTGACCTTATACCTTCATATACAGGGTCAAGACCCGCCAGAAACTTGAAGGCTCTGCCCTCCTCAATCTGCTTATCATGCCTCCCCTTATCATTAGCATTTTCCCAATCCAAAATCAAATGGTGGTCAAGCTCTTCCCAGAGGCCTTCCAGTGTTGCAAAGTAGGTTGCCACGGACATGTCTCCTTGCCTTAGGGCTGCAATGTCTTGGTTCAGCCTGTAGATTCTAGCATTGTTCTTTTTCTGGCCATATGTCTTAGATACTTTCTCCCAAATTTTAGCAGCTGTGGGGAAGTGATGAACAGTTCTGGCCACCCTAGGAGTCATAGAGGCCAGCAACCAAGACATGACTGTGGCATTTTCCTTACGCCACACGGTGTATTCAGGACTGCCAATTTCTGGTTGTTTCTTGTCTCCATCCAAATAGCCAGTGAGGTCACGAGAGGTAATAAACAGTCTTGCTGAGACAGACCACTCTCTAAAGTTATATTCATCCAATAGCACACTTGTAATCTGCAAGCTATGCAGATTAGGGTTCTCCAGGTTTGAAGACCTTATAAGAGGTCTGTTATCTTTAGAAGAAACTTCACTGGATAGTGATGACATCCTGACTTCGGTCAAGGAGTTGTTTACAGTACTGTTGGTGGTTCTGGTTAGGGCTGGCCGAAGTAGTCACAGAGTTCACAGTGCTGATAGCACACAGGATAGGCTTCACTTGGACTAAACCAGGTCGGGTACAGCAGCAAGAAAAAAATTCTGTAACTGAACCAGTTCACAGAGCTGGAGTAGGGCTGGTAACCGACCTGAAAATGATCAGTAACTGAAGTCGCCACAGTCTTGTAAAGGTTTTTTCTGAACCAGTTCTGATGCAGGTTCTGTTACAGCAGCTAAAAGTGTTCTGGGCTAGTAACCGACCTGTGCTATGTAGACTCCACTTTGCACTTCGAGTACTGCTACTGTAAAGGGAGTTTCCCTCCTTATAGACAACACTAGGACTGCTGAAATCAGTCCTCAACTAGGTCTGTCCTATACAGACCTCTTCTTAGCAGCCGAATAGCTGCTAACTACTAGAAACTAGTAGGACTCCAGCTTCAGGGTCTTACCTCCCTTGCGCCCTACAACCAAGGGAAACCCTAGGTCGAACCTTGTGTTGTTCTCCTGCAACCCTAGGGTTTCACAGCAGCAACCCAGATAAAAAAAAGGTGAACTACAGCAAGAAAGATGAGATGGCGTCAGCAGTAACCAGGAAAGTGCTCAATGCTCTGATACCATGAAAGCTGAACCACTGTAGTTGAAGTAGCAGAGAAGAGGAGAAGAAGAAGAGATGCTGAAAATGTCGAACTCTCCTAGCCAGTCGACCAGTTCTTTATTTATAGATGAATATAGTACAAGGTACAAGAAATTACTGGGATGCCCCTGATTAGTGATGGGACACCCAGATGACTTAAATCATTAAACAGGATTAGGCCCATTAACATAAGCCCAGTTACAAGATAAGTTAAACATAAGAATGGGCTAATAAGAACTCTTATCAGCCGAACATCACTCTAACATTCTAACAAAAATATCAGGATAATAAGAGAAGTGGGTGGCCTTTGTCAAGCTTCCTTGGACTGATGGCTGTCAACAGAGGTCAATTAAAAATTTGACTGTTAAGACCCTATCTGCAAAGTCTCTCATGAGTCAAGTTTGACTAATTTTGGTTTAGTAGTTAACGAGTTAAGTTGAAACTTGGACTATGGAAAAAAGAGGTTAGGTTTGTCTTTCTTGACAGCAAATCCGATTGAAGATTAAAGAAGAAGAAGAAGAGAAGAGAAGAAAAGAGGAGGAAGAAGAGAAAGAAGAGAAAGAAGGATTAGAGGCAATGGAATAGTGCTGGCGGCACCAGCTTCATTATAATATATAGGGCAAAAAATAAAGAAGGGAAATGACCCTTGTGCCCCTACTATAAGTGAGTACAATAATCAGAAAAAATAAAATCGCTTTAATCATCCAAACAGACCCTAACAAAATAAAATCAATTTTTTCAACACTCCCCCTCAAGTTGGAGCATAGATGTCAATCATGCCCAACTTGTCACACAAATCATTATGCCACACATGATGAAGACCTTTGCTGAAGATGCCTGCAAGTTGTTCTTGAGCTGACATATGGGGTGCACACTTCTCCATTCACAAGTTTCTCTCTAATAAAATGCTTGTCTACTTCAATGTGTTTCGTCCTATCATGGAGGAATGGATTAGCTGCAATGTTGATAGCAACCTTATTGTCGCAATAGAGTGACATAGAGTTGCTAACTACAAAACCCAGTTCACCTAATAGATTTCTTATCCACATGATTTCAACAACTCCATGAGACATAGCTCTGTATTCTGCTTCAGCACTAGATCTAGCCACCACACTTTGCTTCTTACTTCTCCATGTGACTAGGTTTCCTCCTACAAAGGGACAATACCCACTAGTAGACTTTTCGTCATCAACTGCCCCTACCTAATCAGCATTAGTATATACTTCCACCTTTAAATGTCCATGTTTCTGGAACAACAAACCAGCTCTAGGAAAATTCTTGAGGTATCTGAGGATCCTCTCTACAGCTTCAAGGTGAGTGATCCTAGGATTGTTCATGAACTGACTAAGGACACCCACTGCATAAGCAATATCAAGACTGGTCATAGACAAATACAAGAGTCTCCCTACAAGTCTTTGAACTTCTTCACATCTTTCAAGAACTCTCCTTGACTGTCTCCCAGTTGATGGTTAGATTCAATTGGTGAGTCAATTGGTCTCGCCCCTAGTTTGCTTGTTTCTTCTAGTAGATCTAGTACATATTTCCGTTGGGAAATAAAGATGCCCTTGTGAGAACGGGCAACTTCAATTCCAAGGAAATAACGCAAGGGGCCTAGATCTTTCACCTCAAATTGAGTGGCTAAGAACTTTTTTAGTCTCTGTATTTCAGCTTCTCAATCTCCTGTGATCACTATGTCATCCACATACACAATCAGACTGGCATTGTTTGAACCCCATCTGTTGAACTGCTAAGTGGAACTTACTAAACCAGGCCCGAGGAGATTGTTTCAACCCATATAAAGATTTTTTTAACCCACACACTTTCTGTTCACTACCTTTGGCACAAAAACCTAGAGGTTGTGTCATGTACACTTCCTCTTCTAAATCACCATTCAAGAAAGCATTTTTTATGTCCAATTGGTGAAGTTCCCAATCAAGATTTACTGCCAATGAAAGGAGAATCTTGATAGAGTTCATCTTGGCTACTGGAGAAAAAGTCTCTGCATAGTCCACTCCATATACTTGTGTAAAACCTTTTGCCACCAGTCTGGCCTTGTACCTTTCAACAGTTTCCATCAGCCTTGTGTTTCACTGTGAACACTCACTTGCAACCCACTGGTTCCTTCCCTTCAAGAAGATCCACCAACTCCCAAGTGCCATTTTTGTGTAATGCATCAATCTCTTCATTCATTGCATCTGTCCATTTGGGTTTGGATAAAGCTTCTGCCACATTCTTAGGAACGGGGGTACTGTCAATAGAGGAGAGGATTGCACGATATGAAGATGAAATATTTCATAGGACACAAAGTGAGAGATAGGATGATTAGTGGTACAAGATCTAACACCATTTCTCTTAGCAATAGGAACATCAAGATCATTAATGACAGGGGAATCAACATTGAGAGGAACAAACATATCAATAGGAACAAGTGTACCTAGCTGATGGGAATGACCAACCTCCAGTGAAGCTGATGATGTTGGTTGCATAGTGTCAAGTTCCACGGCTCTTGAACTCTGCTAGCTTTTGTGGCAGCGAAGAAAAACACAAAATGGAGGAGGGTCAGGTAGAGGAGGTAATTGAGTCTGAGCCTGTTTCTCCTTAACCCTACTCTCCCCCTAAGGAGAAACCGAGAAGAAAGGTTGATTCTCAAAGAAGGATACATCGATTGAGACATAGTACTTGTGAGAGGTGGGATCATAGCAACGATATCCCTTTTGAGATAAAGGGTAACCAAGGAAAACACAAGGAATAGCATGAGGATCAAGTTTACCCCGAGTAGGTGACAAGTTATGAACAAAGCAACGACACCCAAAAACATGCATTGGAATGGGGGACAACAGAGCTATAGGAAACAAAAGCTGATGTGGGGCCTTATACTCTAGTAACCGAGATGGCATACAGTTGATGATGTACGTAGCACACAGAACAACATCCATTCAAAAACATTTCGGAACATTCATATGGATTAACAAGCCATGAGCTACTTCGAGAAGATGATGGTTTTTTCTTTCAACAACACCGTTTTGTTTGGGTGTCCTAGCACAAGAGCTTCGTTGAAGTGATACACTTGAGACAGAATTCTATGAGATCACTATGGAAGTATTCCTTTGCATTGTCTGATTGGAAAATATGGGTTTCAATTTGGAGCTGAGTGAACACCATGCGTTGAAAGTCTTTCACAATTTTAGGCACTTCATCTCTAGATTGCATAGGGTAAACCAAGGCATATCTAGAGTAATCATCGATCAAGGTAATGAAGTACTTATATCCAGCCTCAATAGGTAGAGTAACAGGGCCTCAAACATTAGAATAAACAATATAAAATGGGAATTCAGATCTTTTATTTCTCAAAGGAAAAAAGTTTCTACAATGTTTACTCAATTGACATGTCTGACATTGCAACTGACTCACTGACAAAGACACAAACAACTTTGGAAACATAACTTTTAATGACTATGTGCCATAAATAGGCTTGACTCTCACTGGACGAACTCAAGGACCCTGTAGCCACAAGACCAGCTTTATTCTCCAACACGTAGAGACCATCCACCATGCTTCCTCTACCAATCGTCTTCCCCGAGGCCAAATCCTAAAACACACATGAAGACGGAAAAAAAGTAACTGAATAGTTCAAGGAGTTATACTACTAATGGAAAGAAAGGGTAAGACCGAGTGAGAGAGATATGGTTCTTTGGCCAGCTATGGTGGAGAAAGAACCATCAACTAATCTCTCCTTATCTCTCCCAAAGAGAAGATTGTATGCCTAGAATAAATTTGACTTATCGGTCATGTGGTTTGAGGCTCCAAAGTCAATTACCCAAGGGGAACCACCGGTATGAGATGACACACGGAAGGCAGTGGCAGTGTTTCTTGATGTAGATGCGAAAGAGGTAGGAGTAGGACCAGAATCCATCTGGCAAAGAGTCCTATCATATAACTCCAAATGGTCATGGAAGGAGTTGATGATCTCTTCTTTAGGGTCAAAACTGGGATGCCTTTCCTAAGTTACCATGGGACCAGTCTCTTGAGATGTCATATTAGCTGAGTTATATTTTTTCTGATTCTGCTGACTTGGTTTCTTGCCCTAATCGGTTGTTGACTTCTTACCCAAATCCTGTGCCCATTTAGGTTTTCCATGGAAATCCCAACATGTATCTCTGGTGTGTCTTGTCTTCTAGCAGTGAGTGCACTAGAGTTTACTCTTATCATCATTTGTTCTCTTCTGAGAGTCACCCTTCTTAAAACCACCTCCAACATTAGTATCTGAACTTCCTTGGACAGGTAGGGCGACTGGCTCCCCCTCTATACAATTCATCACATTTCTTCTACTCTCTTCTGACTGAACTAAGGCATAAGCCTCCTGAATTGATGGCAAGTCTTTACTTCCCAAGATCTGCACCCTAATGGACTCGTATAAAGGATTCAACCCCAAGAGGAAGGCAAATACCCATTGCTGAGATACAAGTGATTTGTATGCCTTTGCATCTTCATCACACTTCCAATTTACATTCTGATAGTGATCAAGCTCTTTCCATTCGTTTTCCAGAAGGTCTACAAGCATTAATTACTAAGAGGGATCCTTACACACATGACATCAAGCCAACAAGCAAAGAAAACAGGTCATACGTGACCTACAGCCACTTTTCATAGGTATAGGATCACACAATCCAAAGCAAACAAAGGTAATAAACCTCACGAGGGTCTATCGACATTCAGTGGTTCAGAAACCATTCGTTTTCCTCTTGGCACATGACCAAGGGAAGAATAAAAAGGAAAGAAATAGGGCTGTACCAGTTGCAGATCTGATTCGATCAACCCAGATTTACTCCTCTGTTTCGCCCAAATTCAGCAGCTTGGAGAAGACACTTGATCTGATTCAATCAACCCAGATTTACTCTTCTGTTCCGCCCAGATTCAGCAGCTTGGAGAAGGCACTTGATCACCCAGATTCAATGGCCACACTCTGATACCATCTTGACGGTAAATCCAATTGAAGATTAAAGAAGAAGAAGAAGAGAAGAGAAGAAAAGAGAAGAGGAAGAAGAGGAGAAAGAAAAGAGAAAGAAGGATTAGAGGCAATGGAACATTGCTGGCGGCGCCAGCTTCATTATAATATATAGGGCGAAAAAAAAATAAGGGAAATGACCCTTGTGCCCCTACTATAAGTAAAGTCCAATAATCAGAAAAACAAAAACGCTTTAATCATCCAAACAGACCCTAACAAAAAAAATCAATTTTTTCAACAGTCTTTTTAGTGAGTTACTTCAATTTAAATGTCTTGTAGGGAATAAATTTGACAGATTTTAATGTTACTTATTACTATCAATTGGTCAAGGATAGTTTAGGGAGTATATCAAGAATTTAAAGGATTTTAAAGGACTATAAAGCTCCTAAACACCAACTGCTATAGAGTTACTTTTCTGCTCTGCAAAGTTTTCCATTGATTGCTGATAAGTAATTGATATTCTCCGATTAGATTGCTGTTTAGAGGAATTTTTCATTGCATTCTTTTATTGCCCTTCCTCTTTGCAAACATCGAATCATCCAATAAAGAATTTTTCGATGCGTATTCAGTCATTGCAGAAAACCTCTCCATGATTGTTCAAGGCCGGTTAATCAAAACCTTTAGCAACAGAATCACATCTTGTGGAATCTCAACTTGCAATTTGATACAGCCTTTGTAAAGAAATAAATAGGAGGATCCTCAAGCATGGGAGGTGAAAGGGAAGATAGAGACTACGGAGACCATTATGATTAGTTGGTTTCAATTTAGATGCTGGAACTATTGACAAAATATCATTTTTGGGATCATTAACAGGATGAACAAAGGCTTTATTAGGTTAGATATGAACCTTCCAAAGAGGAAAGGCTAGCACTTCGATAAACAAAATACACAAGCTAATCTAGCTACCCTACGAGGGATGCTTGTCAGTACAAATCTACCCTTTCCACACCATCTCTAGCTAGGCTATCAGCTAGGGAGTTCACTAATATCCAGATCACGTGAATGAGATGCCTTGATGTAAAATGAAAAGGGAAAAAGTCCTATTAGGGGGTAAACGGTGGATAACAACTCAGATTTGATATATGAGTAATGAAAGGGAAAATAGAAGTGTTTCAGATCTAAATTAATGTTAGAAAATAGAGAAATGAGAAGACTGAAGATAAAATTTAGAAGAGAGGGTGAAGTTTATAATCATTCTATAACAACAACTCACTAAATCAACTCTAAAATTTCAATTATATTGATTCTATTTATAGGCTAAGCACAAGGGCTCAAATCTTCCATTACAAAATAACTATTTTAAAACAGAAATAAATAACCCATGGAAACACTGAAATAATGACTCTGATTCCTAAAACTCTAAATAGTCACTACTAATACTAGTAAAACTAAATAAATCAAAAAGAAATCCAAGATATACCAAGAAAATTTAAGTCTCAAATCCCATCACAAACTGACATCCTATTAGCAAAATGACCACAGCTTATCCAAAAGATGTTGCATTTACAAGACTTTAGTCTGGTTATTGAGAACTCAATACTTATCTAACGACATTAAAACCATGCAAAACAAACAATTTTTTTGTCATTTAAAAATAGAATGGAAGAAAATTGACATTATTGCAACTTCAGCTCTTCAAAATTCTAAGTACTTTGGATTAAGAATCATTAAACAACCCAAACCCATTAACATAATTAGTCCTATTATTCTGAAGACAAAAACTAGAAAATAACTTTTGGAAATTCAAATTAGGAGAAAAACATATCACCCAAAATTTATTAAACTGCTAGGGATGCAATAATCTTCCATGAATTCGTTCCCTCTTTCCATGTCTACATCATGCTGACATTAGAAACTAGAGGCCTAGCATCTCATGAAGTATCTAAATAAATCTTCATGGGCCTTCATTATCATCTTGCTCCAGTCAATTACCACATTAGAATCTCCTTCCACCTCCACATGGTGAACTCCATCTGCAATCCTTGCAATAATGTCTTTATTTCCATACAAATAGAGTTGGGAATTCCTATACCTGAAGGGCTTGGTATCATAGGCAGAAGCCACCAAAATTTAGTCTCACTTCTCTTTGCACCGGAGGAACCCAAGGCATAATATTATTTATGTCTCAATCTTAAATGTAAATGATCTATATTTGAATGTGGCAAAATCATTTACAACTCCTTTTTAACATGGTTATGGCCTGTCTACCTCATACTAAAATATAAATTTCATCCTTATCATAAATAAAGTAAATAATGCAGAAAGACTCCAAAACAATATACATGGGAAGTACATAAACCAAAAGAAATTCTTAATATAAAAGGTAACAGTAACAGTCCACAGAAAAATAGCCAATCTGCTCATTACTTAGCAGCTCTTGATGGATTTGGCTGGGAAAGAGAAAAGCAAGCTATTGATAACAACTAAATAATGTAGGTTTAGGAACTAAAATCATCAAAAAGGGATAGATTTCAGAATTGATGCATGTAAGAAACTTAAGTGTTGCATATTTGAATTATTGAAATATCATCATCCAAAACCAAACAAAGTAGCTAAATAGCAATCATAACCTTCTCAAAAATTTGTAGTAATGCAGTCAGTAGATGAATACTAAGCTAATAACATACTTCCAAATGGCATGCATTAGCAAAAAATCCAGCAGTAATTGCCTTCCTCAGTACCTGCAAGAGAAGAAAAGTAGTATGTTTGTCAACATGCAAGATGAAAATAGATAAAAAGAAATAGCTATGATGCTCCAAAGAGGAAAACTAGATAAAAAATGTATGCAGGAACAATGAATAATCAACAAAGATAGAATAGTTTTACCAGCAAATTTTGATAACACTTTCAGATGTACGTTGAAAGTGTTTGACATGGTCCCGTGCCTAACCTCTGATTAGAGGAAAAATGTCTGAACATAGTTAGACACGGTATCACATCTAATCGATTCAGACGCATTTCAGAGGTGACGAAATGACGCTAGTGCCCCCATTAACGTCATTTATTTAATAATAGTAATAATAATAATAAATAATATTTATTTAATAACAATATTTAAATACTAATATTTTTATTAAAAAATTATAATATTTTTATTTCATAGTAATAATAATTATTATTATTTAATAAATAGATTTTTTTATAACATTTTTATTTAATATTATTAAAAAATCCATTTCTAGGGGTAAAGTAGTAAATTTCATAACTTCAGACGTTGGAGAATTGCTCCAACCAAAACGCTCTTATCTTTTTAGAGCCTTAAAAAGTAGAAAATACTTTGTATTTCTTTTCAGATTTTAGACCCGAATAATATCCTTTTAACGTTTCAGATATTAGACTTTTATCAAATACCACCTAAATGATTAAAATTGATAATCAATGCCAAATAGATTTCCTTATTTTCTACCATACTTTGTTTTTCAGTGCTAGGTGGTCATTTGGTTACACATCCAAATCAACTATCTGAATGCTGAAAAGAGCTCAGAAATTTTCAGCAGCCAAGCTACCTTTGAGCACGTTTGAAGGTAGCAGATGAAAAATTTTTTCCACCCATACCTCTTTAATAATTTGAAAACTCAACTTTACCATATATTTTTATCAAGAAGACACTGTTCATTGTCTTCCTATTTGAACAAAACACAAAACCAGAAAGCACTCTCTCTCTCTCTCTCTCCTCTTCCTCATTATCAATGAACAAGAACCAATAAGCCAGGATCGGTTCATAGCATTCAAAGTCCACCCAAGATAGTCGTGGATGTCCTTGCAGGTACCACTGGTACTAGATGATTTCTTCTCCTTGTAGGTGAACCATTGTGAAGGCTACTTGATCTTGGCTTGGTGTTTCACTGCACTCAAAGAATCTCTCGGCTCTGTAGATCCAAGAGATCAGATTGCCTACAGAAAAAATTGGAAAAGTCAACTTGCTGTTCTTGTCAATGGTTTAACTTCCTTGCCAACTACTTCCCCGGCTGCCTCCTTGCTTGGCACCCCTGCCCACTTCCAAAGTGCTCTGTTCCAAACATCGTAGGACAGTTTCCATTGTTTCCTTGGTTTCACATACATCAACGGAGATGCAATGTAGCTCAACCTCTACCTGACTGGTCCTTGCCTCCATGGATGTAGCTCTAATATTTGGCATCCAGGCATCTGATACCAAATTGTTAGGAATCTGCCCAACACAGGGTTCTTTCGAGGAAACCAAATGAATTGCTCCTATATTCCTTCCTCCTTCCCTTCTTATTTATATTGCAGGTAAGTTGTTACAATTCGGTTACATTGGTTATGCATTCTGTTGTGATATAATGGCATCAACCTAACTACCTAATGTACCCGAATGCTGATGTGTACCTCTTCTTTTATACATAATAGGTCGCTTGTTCCCAAACAAGGGTCTTGGTTCCTTGGAATCCTCGATTCTAACAGAATTTGATTATTTGGAACTTGGAAGAGCAAGAAATGAAGTGTCATTGCTAGAAGTAGTGCTGAAGTGGAATATAGAACAATGGCCCATACTACATGTGAACTTGTTTGGCTGAAACAGTTGTTGCAGGAGGTTGGAATGGAGGTTCTTATACCTATAAAGTTATTTGTCACAATCCGGCTGTTATTCACATCTCCTCTAACCCAGTGTTCCATGAAAGAACTAAGCACATAGAAGTGGATTGTCACTTTGTGAGAGAAAAAGTTACTAGTGGAGAATTCGTCACACCATATGTAAGATCAGAAGATCAACTAGCAGACCTCTTCTCCGAGGGTTTAAGGTGCACATGTATGAATTACGCTTGTGATAAGCTGATCTTCATGACATCTATACTCCAGCATGAGGAGTATATTTGTAGTTTCTAGTCTATTTATCAGTTAGGCAGCATGGCAGATTTGTCTTTTTTCAGTGAGGGCATGTTTGTAGTTCTAGTCTATTTAGAAGATTTGTCTCGTTATTTAAGGTGCCGTTTGGCAAGCCTTTTTTGGAAGATCTGACAGCCAAAAGACATAGTGGGCTTTTACATAAAGATCTTGGCAGCCCACAGTAGAAGTTCAGGACTGTTATCAGTCTTGAACCCTAATGGATTTCAGGATCGAAAATAAGAAGAAAGGAAAGAGGAAAGAAGAGGAAGAGGGAGGAGAAGCAGTAGAACACAAGAGTTGAAAGGAGGAGCAGAAGCTTAATGTTCTGCCGCCGCCACTTTAATTAATATTTATAGGTTATGCTCATTACATGGAAAGGACAGATCTGCCCTTAGTCTTTACATAACAAATAGAGCAAAAATAAGACTGAAATAAATAACTGAAACAACTAAATGACCAATAACTAACCCTAGGCAGACTAGAACACCTTCTGCCCTACGAACACAGTGGGACCGTAGCTGTGGGGCCCACATCAGTCTTCTCTACACTCCCCCTCAGTTGGGAATAAATGTTTATCATTCCCAACTTGGATAGATCTGCCTCTAGCTTCTTCCGTGGTACAGCTTTGGTGAGGATATCTGCCAGCTACATGTTGGAGGTGATGTATGGGAGACACACTTCTTGTGATGAGACCCTCTCTCGTACAAAGTGTCGATCAACTTCAATATGTTTAGTCCTGTCATGCTGCACTGGGTTGTGTGCTATATTAATAGCCGCTTGATTATCACAATACAGCATCTGGGGCTTCTCATACTCAATACCCAACTCCTCAAGTAGTGATCTCAGCCAAAGAACTTCAGCCACTCCGTTAGCCATTGACCTGTACCCAGCTTCAGCACTAGATTTGGAAACAATACTCTGTTTCTTACTCCTCCAAGAGACCAGGTTACCTCCCACAAGAGCACAATATCCAGAGGTAGACCTCCTATCATCAACACTCCCAGCCCAATCGGCATCTGTATAGACTTCCACCTTCATGTGGCCATTGTTCTTGAACAATATACCTCTACCCGGGCATCTCTTCAAGTATGCTAGTATTCTTTCTGCTGCTAGAAGGTGCGTGGTTCTAGGAGAATGCATGTACTGACTGACAACACTAACTGCATAACTGATATCTGGCCGAGGCATAGATATAGGAGCTTTCCCACTAACCTCTGGAACATAACTTTGTCTTCAAGCAGCTCCCCACTCTCTGCACTAATCCTGTGGTTCTGTTCAATGGGTGTATCTGCAGGTTTGACACCCAGCTTTCCAGTTTCAGCCAACAAATCTAGAACATATTTCCTCTAAGAGACAAAGATCCCCTATTTAGATCTAGCAACCTCAATACCCAAAAAATATCGTAGTATACCCAGATCTTTCACCTCAACTCTTGATGAAGGAGCTATTTGAGGGACTCAATCTCATGGCTGTCATTTCGTGTCACCACAATATCATCAACATATACTGCAAGTAGTGTCAGTGAGGACTTCACCCTCTTGATGAACAGTGTATGATCTGACTGGGCCTGTGCATAACCGAACTTCCCAAGGGCTAGTCTGAATCTGTCGAACCAAGCTCTAGGTGACTACTTCAAACCATACAATGCCTTATTGAGCCGACAGACCTTCTTACCTGCCTCTGTATCATAGAATCCAGGAGGCAACTGCATGTAAACCTCTTCCTGCAAGTCTCCATTCAGGAAGGCATTTTTAACATCCATTTGGTACAAAGGCCAAGTGTAGTTTGCTGCAAGAGATAATAGAACCCGAATGGTGGTCATCTTGGCTACCGGGGCAAATGTCTCCAAGTAATCTATACCATAAGTCTGAGTGAATCCTTTTGCAACTAGCCAAGCTTTGTACCTCTCAATGGAACCATCCGCATTGTGCTTCACAGTAAATACCCATCTACATCCAACTGGTTTCTTTCCTTTGGGCAAGTCAACTAGCTCCCAGGTATTATTTTTCAACAGGGCATCCATTTCAACTTGCATTGTACCTCTCCACTCCGAGACTGATAGGGCTTCTTGCATTGTTCTTGGAATAGGGACATTAGCAACGGAAGTGAGATAGGACCTGTAGGAGGGAGATAGGCGATCATAGGACAAAAACTGGGAGATGCAGTGGGCTATAGATGTGGTGCAATGCCGTTTTCCTTTACAGATGGCAATGGAAGGTCAAGGTCATCTGCAGGGGGTGAGGTAGCAACAATGGACGGAGTCTCTGTGGGCCCTAGGACTGTAATATCTAGACTTGGAGCCGCAGAAGAGGTTGGAGCTGGCCGGAACTGCTGATGACCGGGATCAACCTGCCTGCATCGCCTGTGATAGACTCTCAACTCCCGATCCCCCTGACCACCTTCGCTACTGCAGCCCTCATCACCCACTGGAATAGGTAAGGGAACAGCCCCAAAAGTATTAACCCTGCCCTCACTGCACTCCCCCTGAAGAAAAGGACCCAAATCTCCACGCTCACTACTAACATTAACCCTGCCCTCACTGCACTCCCCCTGAAGAAAAGGACCCAAAACTCCACGCTCACTACTCTTCCCCTGAAGAGAGACCCGAGAATAGTAGGGTTCCTCCTCAAAGAAAGTGACATCCATGGATACAAACTTCTTCCCTGAGACAGGATCATAGCAGCAATAACCCTTTTGAGTTTATGCATAACCAAGAAAGATGCATTTGGAGGCCTTGGGTTCGAACTTGGAGTGATGGGGACCAAGAAGCTGAACAAAACAGGTACAACCAAATGTTTTGAGGGGAACAGTGAACAACTCCTCATCTGGGTATAGAAGGGAAAAAAGAGATGACATATCAAGAACTCGGGAAGGAACCCGATTAATAAGATATACTGCCGTGAGGATAGCATCACCCCAGAAGCGAATAGGGACATTGGAGGTAAACATAATGCTTCTAGCCACCTCCAACATGTGCCTATTCTTCCTTTCTGCAACCCCATTCTGCTGAGGTGTATGAGGGCAAGTGCTCTGGTGAATAACCCCATGAGTAAGAAGGTAAGAAGCCAATGGCTTAGCAAAGTATTCCTTTGCATTATCAGATCTAAGAACTTTGATCTTGGCATCAAACTGGGTTAGGATCATTTGGTGAAAGTTTTGGGTCAGGGTGGGAACCTCATCTCGTGAACGCATAAGATAAACCCAAGAAAATCGGGTATGGTCATCAACAAATAACAAAAAATATCTGTACCCACCCATGGAAGGAATGTGATATGGCCCCCAAACATCCGTATGCACAAGATCAAAAGGACGATTGCTCCTTTTATTGCTCAACGAATAAGAGTGTCTACAATGTTTAGCAAACTCACAGCTCTCACATTGCAACTGGGACAACTCAACAGACTCAAACAAATTAGGAAACAGACTCCTTAAGGACCAAAAAGACAAATGACCCAATTGGCATAACCGAACTCACACTCTGGGAAACAAGTGACTTCTTATCCCCTGACTCTTTCTGACGAGAACTCTCCCCGAGCAGATAGATCCCATTCGTCTCACGGCCAGTCCCAATCACCTTCTTCGTCTTCAGGTCCTGAAAAACACACCGGTCAGGGAAGAAGGTTACTGAGCAGTTCATGTGTTTGGTAATACTACTGACTGAAAAAAGATTAGTATCAAGCTTAGGGACATGTAAGACAGAAGACAAGGAGATGGTATCCGATAGCTTGATGTCATCCTACCAAAAGATAAATGATAAGTGGTAAACAATGAAGGCAAGCTAGTCATATGGTCGGATGCACCTGAATCTATTACCCAATAGTGTTCAGTGGTACTTGGAGCTGAGGCATGGCAGGCTGAGGCTCGAGTACCTGAATTTGCGGAAGCAAATGTGGTGGGGGCTAATGGTGACTGCGGTGGCTGAGCTGAGTTCCCAACTTCCCCTTCCAACTGTATAAGAGCAGCCCGAAATGCGGCTAAGGTCTCTAAGAATGTGCCTCTTGTGCTAGACGAGGGTGCTGAATTAGTATGCACTGCCACATGAACGTTACCCTTCTTGCTTCTTAACTTTGCCGGGACCAAATAAGGGTGTAGCTTCCAACATGTTTCTTTTGTATGTTTGGGTTTCTTACAATGCCCACATACCACATAACTGCTGTTCCCAATACTGCCTTCTGCCTGATTCTTAAACTCCATTTCGGTCAAGAACCAAAAGTCTCAAAAAAAAGGGTTACTACAGTCAAAACCAACACTTGAACTATCAACCACAATCACAAAATCAGTATAGAACCAATCTGTACTCACAGTAGATGTACATGAAACAGGTATAAACTGATCTGAAATCAGTAACCACACACAACAGCAACAGTCCGAACTGTTTTCACCCTCTTAGAAGAGTTCGAAACCCCAAAAGAAAACTGAAAAAAACAGTTTGAAGAACAATCTGATATGCTGAAGCCAATTTGAGGTTTTAATCAGTCCTAAAAGCCGTACACTCTAGACAGTACCGTACGGATAAGGTTTGTATTAGGGTTAATATGAAACCCTAAAACTGATCAATGTTGAGGAGAACTATTAGGGTTTAGGGATAAGATCACAAGGTTCAGTCGAATACTAGGGTTTGCCGCAGGGATAAGACAAAACCCTAGAGAATAGAAAGATAAAACCCTAGAGTGGTTCGGCCACCCTTGTTGGATAGGTCCAACCTATCTTCTCTGATATTACTTCTCTCAGATTCTTCCTACCAAGGTTACCCAAACCCTAGCCCTCTCTGATTCTTCCTGATCACCAACTCGCAGCAACTGTGGCACTTCTTCAAACAGCTGCTAATCCTCTGGAGATCTCCAAGAACCAGTCAACGAACTCTGCTCTCTCAGCTTCCAGCTTTAGATGGTTCTCATGTGGTCGGCTGGACTAGACTCACATGAGAAACCCTAGCTCTGATACCAAGTAGAAGTTCAGGACTGTTATCAGTCTTGAACCCTAATGGATTTCAGGATCGAAAATAAGAAGAAAGGAAAGAGGAAAGAAGAGGAAGAGGGAGGAGAAGCAGTAGAACACAAGAGTTGAAAGGAGGAGCAGAAGCTTAATGTTCTGCTGCCGCCACTTTAATTAATATTTATAGGTTATGCTCATTACATGGAAAGGACAGATCTGCCCTTAGTCTTTACATAACAAATAGAGCAAAAATAAAACTGAAATAAATAACAACTGAAACAACTAAATGACCAATAACTAACCCTAGGCAGACTAGAACACCTTCTGCCCTACGAACACAGTGGGACCGTAGCTGTGGGGCCCACATCAGTGTTCTCTACACCCACAAACCATTTGGTTGGAGGCACGCCTTTCCACGCGAAGACGAGACAAGAAAAAAAGTCAAAAAGCTCCAACCGTGGCCCATTTCTCTGTCATAGCCCCATTTATCTCATTCTTCTCTTCTCAACCCCTCTTCTTCCTAAACTTAAATCATAGTTTCTCTGATATTTCTTTTCATTCTTTTCTCTGCTGTTTTTCTTATTTTTTATTGCCAATCACAGAATCTAACTGTGGCCTAACTAAAAATCAAGTATTTGATATCTGCTAGCAAAAGGTTCCTAGGATGCCTCTCCCATGTTGTTGACAGTATAATACGATTTGCCTCTCCCACACATTTGTTTTCTTGTGCTTCTTTTTTCAGCTCTCTAGTCCATTCAAATAATCTGGTGATGAACTTCCCTATGAAAGGAATTTGTAGTAGACCTGTCCCTCCTAGGATTCAAGCTTTCTATTAGGAACTGGTTTTGGGCAAGATCAATACCTATGACATGCAGCATACAAGGCCTTTTATCTGTTTATGTGCTTTTCTCCTTATAGATGTCTCTTTGCAAAGCAAGTGATGAGACTATCCCCCATTTACTAATCTCCTGTACTTTGAGAATTGTGTTTAGTGGGAGTTGTGCTCCCTCTTTGGGTGCAGGTGGGAGGCTTGCTTATTCAGCCCTATTTTCTTGAGGCAGCCTAAAAAAAGAGGCAAAATAATGTGCAATGCAGTAAGGGAAGCAATCTTATTGGCAATATGGGATGAGAGAAATAGAAGAATCTTCAAGTGACAAAGCAAGAGCGTAGGAATTTAATATCAATGAAATTGTGAGATCTTGGGAAGAAGTGGCTACTTCTAATATAACCGATAAGACTATGATGGAATGGAAACCACCAACAAATCAGGGTTTAAAGCTAAACTTTGATGGCAGCTCACTAGGCAACCCAAGACTGGTAGGAATTGGAGGTGTAACTAGAGATGCAATAGGAGGTTTAGGAGCTATCAAAGCTTTATATTGAATAAATTCAGGTCCCATTGGAGTTGGTGATTCAGTTAAAGCGGAAATAATGGTGATTCTTATAAGATAAATGATAAAGACTGTGATGGAATGAAAACAACCAACAAATTAGGGTTTAAAGCTAAACATTGACGGCAGCTTACTAGGCATCCCAAGACTGGCAGGAATTGGAGCCTTGGAACTGTAATTAGAGATGTAACAGGAGCTATCAAAGTTTTGTATTTACACCCCATTTGAGTTGGTGATTCAGTTAAGTGGAAATAATGGCAGTACTACAAGGGCTGAGGATAGCCAAGAAACTTGGAATCCAACTATTGGAGATTTGGAGGTGGAGGGGGACTCCAAGGTGGTCATTTCTTGGTTATGCAACAATATTCAAGAAGATTGGGAGTATAGACATACACCAAGGGAACTTCAATGTTTAGCCAAGGAAGTGGCAGCTACTTCCATAGGAGGACAACAAATGGAGTGGAAGATTACTTGGCCAAGAAAGGGATAAATAGGTAACAATTGTTCTGGGCTGAATTATTGGGCTGAGTGGAATCATTTTGACCAGACAATCTTACAACCATTGTACTCTCTCCATTTGTCAAATACTTAATGAAATCAAGGTTACTTATCAAAAAGAAAAAGTTCCTAGGATGCAAGAAGTTTACATCTATACAAAACAAAGTCAACTACTAATACGGAAGAGTGATTCATATCTATTCAAGTATATTTAATGAAATAAACCATGCCTAATCATATTACCTCGGTGTTCCCTTCACAAGATTTTAAGGCTATACCTATCCTTTGAGCTATCCTCCTGAGTTGTTCTCTAATCTCAATAACCTTTTTCTGCATAAGATACATTCATATTTACTATTACTAAACAAATGGAGAAAAAGAAACCATATTGCACATAAAAATAGATAAAACAATAGTGCAAGGTCAAACATTTCTTTGATTAAATTAAAACAGCATAGAATTACCAACCATTGCATGGTAATTTATGAAATTCTTGTAACACCATTGGGAAGATTTACCAGACTCGAGGAATCCTTTGTATACATTCAGGTAAGTCACATGGTCACCCTGCATATAATAGGATTGCTTAGGAAGAATAGAAAAGCCAAGGAGAAAGAAAGCTAAATAAAGTATAGTTACTCTCAAAACTGACTAGCATAATGTAGTTTATTTGATTTTCTTTACTACAAATATAAATGTTTCTACAGAACACATGAAAATAACCAAGCAATGTAGCAAACAACATGCAACATGGGACTGTAGTCAAGGTGACACCTAAGGCAACAAGCCACTCTTGGAGGGTTGGCTCACCCAAACACCTACATATATATATGTAAGACAGCAAATAAGATTTTTTGTTTTTTGTATTTTTATTTTATTCATATTGTTGATTTATATATTAATATTATTATTCCTATACTAGTTTCCATAGTTTTTAAGGCGCCAAGGCGAAGGCGGGTGCCTAGGTAACGCCTAGGTGATGGATTTTTTTTAAGTAAAACAATATATCCTAGGGTAGTTCCCTAGGTTCCATAACCATGTTTCCTTAATAATTATCCATAATTTACATAAGAGAAGTATAAATTTCACGTTTTAAGTTTAGAAAATCAACATTTTATGAGAAGAAAATGAACAAAGGAAAGAAAATTCAAAAAATATAGGGGCTGAACCTCTATAGGAAAAGAAGAAAAGAAAAGGTGGAAGAAGATCTGTAAGAAAAAAAAATGTGTTGATTAGTCAAAATTTTAAGTTCTTCCCTTGCTTATTGGTTCAGGTACTGAAATCATTGAGAATTCAATCAGGGATCAAAACTTCGATACGATACACCCCGTATCGGGTGTACTGTATTGTTTCTTTGGTGCCCCAAAGAACCCAATTATTATTATTATTATTATTATTATTATTATTATTATTATTATTATTATTATTATTATTATTATTATATAAATGAAATTGAAAACCAAAGAAATAGAAAAAATAGGGGAGTATCGTTATAAGTACTGATAAACCTCTGTCGATACACAGGTGTATCGATACTTTGAACCATGGGTTCAATACAGTAGTTAGCAATATTTGCGTTGATTAAGCCCTAACAAATAAAAAAATAATAAAAAGAAATTAGTACATAAACACATAAAACGAGTATTCTAGTTTAATAATGCCTATTTTATAATTATAATGCCAAAAAATTAAAAATATAAAAGTATTGTATAACATAGTGCACAAAACTACTTGGCGACTAGGCGAGGGGAGCCTCCAAGGGTGCCTTGTTGCCTTGACAACTATGCTAGTTTCTTTTTATTATTTTCTTATTTGTTTGAGTTCAATTGACACACAAGTCTTTGAAGTTGTTGATTCCATCTTTAAGTCATCTTGATGGTGGTGGCCCAAAATTAGGTCTCTAGTCATCTCTTACTCCTCTCCAGTGGCACTACAGATTTGGTCATCCATCACTCAAGGCTTTGAAGTTGTTGGTTCCGTCTTTAAGTCGTCTTCCATCATTGGATTGTGAGTTGTGTCAACTTGGGAAACACCATAGAGCTCTTTTAGTCCTAAAGCTGATAGTCGTGTTTTGAGTCCTTTTTCTTTAGTCCATTCAGATGTTTAGGGTTCAGACCAAGTAGTGTCATACAATGGTTTTAAGTATTTTGTAATTTTTTGTTGATAACTTTTTAAGGATGACATGGCTCTATCTTATGAAAGATCGAAGTAAATAGTTCTCTATTTTTCAAAAATTTTATGCTGAAATACGTACCCAATTTGGAGTTCATATTAAACTTCTTTGCTCAGATAATGCAAAAGAGTACACCTCAACACCATTTCAGCAATACTTAGAGCACCATGGGATAATTCATCAAACTTCTTGTTCTTATACCCCACAACAAAATGGCATGGCTGAACAGAAAAACCGACACTTACTTGAAATTGCTTGGTCCATTGTGCTTGATATGAATGTCCCAAAGCATTTTTGGAGTGATGCTGTCCTCACATCATGTTTCCTCATCAACCGGATGCCCATGTCCATCCTTGGAAGTCATTCCCCTTTGGTTGTATTTGTTTTGTTCAAAATTTAGGGCCTAGTTTAGACAAGTTAGATGTGCACGCTACCAAATGCATCTTCCTTGGATACTCCAAAACCCAAAAAGGGTACAAGTGTTATAACCCTATCTCTCATCGGTCCTTTGTGTGCTCTAATGTCACTTTCTCTTAGTTTGTTCCATTCTTCTCGAATACTGATGTCCTTCCTCCTATTCCTGTGGTTCCACTTCCAATTCCAGTTGAGGACCCCCTTCCTATGGTTCCTGTTCTATCTCCATCTCCGCCTTCCCCAGTGCAAGTTAATACTGAGAGGCCATCAATCACACAAGTATATACTCACAGAAGAGCACCGGCCCCTCCTCCAATTCAACCCTCGTCGACAGCTCCTGTGGTTGCACCTCCTCCTTTTGACCTTGATCTTCCTATTGCATTGCGGAAAGGTAAACGTAGTTGTACATCTCATCCTATTTCTCGTTATGTTTATGTTGCTCACCTTCCCACTTTCCATCACCATTTTATATCTTTGCTATCCTCTGTTTCCACTCCTAAGACTGTCTAAGAAGCCCTTACTTCTCTAGGGTGGCGACAAGCAATGGAAGAAGAATTGTCTGCTTTGCAACACAATCACACGTGGGAGCTTACCACTCTCCCTCCCGGTAAGCATGTTGTTGGATGTAAGTGGGTATACACAGTGAAGTATCTTCCAGATAGTAGTGTGGAACGATACGAAGACATTCTCTCCTGTGGCTAAGATTGGTTCAGTTCAAGTATTAATTTCATTAGCAACAATGTATGATTGGCCTCTCTTTCAGCTCGACATAAAAAATGCCTTCTTACATGGTGATCTAATTGAGGAAGTATATATGGAGCAATCACCAAAGTTTGTTGCTCAGGGGTAGGATGGTAAAGTTTGTAGACTTAAGAAGGCGATCTATGGATTGAAACAATCTCACATGCGTGGTTTGGTAGATTCAATGAAGTAGTGAAGAACTTTGGCATGAAACAATGTCAAGTAGACTATTCTGTGTTCAGCCGTGACTCAGAATATGGGAAAATCGTTTTAGTGGTGTATGTGGATGATATTGTCATAATTGGCAATGACAACAATGGGATTGATAGGTTGAAAAACTTTCTACAAGATCACTTCCACACAAAGGATCTTGGTAAGTTGAAATACTTCTTGGGAATAGAAGTAGCAAGGTCAAGGCATGGAATTAACTTGTGCCAAAGGAAATATATCCTTGATTTACTTGAAGAAACAGGGTTGTTGGGTGTCAAACCAGCGGAGTATTGATGCAGGTGAAGAGTTTGATGATCTTGAAAGGTACAGGAGGTTGGTGGAAAAATTGAACTACCTAACTATTACTCGGCCAGATATATCGTTTGTTGTAAGCATGATGAGTAAGTTTATGCAACATCCTCGGGTTCCACATTGGGAAGTAGTTCTAAGAATAGTCAGGTACCTAAAGGGTGCTCTAGGTTGTGGTCTGTTATACAAAAGTGGAGGAACTCTTGACTCTTGAGATAGAAGGGTATACAGATGCTGATTGGGCCGGATTTGTGTCGGATTGGAGGTCTACTACAGGATATTGTACCTTCCTTGGTGGCAATCTGGTAACTTGGAAGAGCAAGAAACAAGCAGTGGTGGCAAGGAGCAGTGCAGAAGCTGAATGCAGGGCTATGGCTCATACTACATGTGAACTAGTGTGGCTGAAAAATCTTTTGCAGGAAATGGGGTTCTCACTTGACAGGCCCATGAGGTTGTATTGTGATAATCAAGCTGTTGTACACATTTCTTCTAATCCAGTCTTCCATAAGAGAACAAAGCATATTGAAGTCAACTGCCACTTTGTACGAGAAAAAGTGATCGATGGTGATAAATACAGCTCATGTGAGTTCCGGAAACCAGTGGGCAGATCTGTTTACAAAAGGGCTGAGTTAGAGAAGAGTGGATTACATATGTGACAAGCTGGGATATATATTCTCCAGCTTGAGGGGGAGTGTTAGAATCGACAGTACAAAGGGTAGTTAAGTCTTTTGTCTATCTAATTAAGGTTGAATAGTCTGTTTTGTCTAAGTTTAAGTTATGTGTCCCATACATAATGAGGGACAATATTGTCTTTTGTAATCCAACACATAGAATATAAATACAAAGTGGGTTGGCTGGGAGGAGTGACTTTTTCTCTCATTGACTGAACCCTTTCTTCTCCCCTTTCTCTCTTTCTTTTTCTTCTTGTTCTTTTCTTCTTACATATTATATACCTAGAACTGAACTAGGATTAATCAAACTATTCACCTTTGCCATAACTAAAACATAAGGAAAAGACAAGTATGCTAGGAAATTAGAGAGGCCTGATTCCTCTCTCCCAAAAAGTCAATATAGTTGTGTCATAAATGAGATGATAAAAGAGATCATAATCATATTCACAAGATTTGAAGCAAATTAAATAACTAATCAAATTACATGTAAAATATCATGCTAGGAGAACAGAATGCTGACAAATAGGAAGAATAAAATTTAGGACATAAAACTTCAAAATCATGACAAGGAAAATTTATCAGAATGTACAATTTTCTCTTTCTTTTTATTTCTTGTCAATTTAACTGTCACATAATTGAATTTGAGATTAAGAACCTCAGCAACAGCAAATCGCAGCTTCGCTTCATCCAACTCCTTCTGTGATCCTCTAACAGAAACCCAGATGGACTGAAAACAGGGAATGTACAATGTCAAGTCCCATCCAGATAAGGACAACATATTACACAAATTGATATTTCAAAAACAAGTATATCATATCATCATTTACTGCATTCAATAAACTGATATACCAGAAAGTAATGTTGGATAGACTATGCTAATACCTTGAACAAGATGTAATACCTGAATAGATAGAATTGCAGATATGGTGATAATTTCCTCAGAACACCCAAGTAGGTTTGCCGATAAGATCATTTTTGAGATCATTGGATCCTAGAACAATTTTCAATGTAACATTCAGTTTATTATGAGCAAAAAGAGTTTCTTGTTCGAATAAATAATGGGAAAGGTAAAAGCCAAATGTGGATGTGACAATCTTCATAGTAACTGCTACACTACAGTGACTAGAATGCAAAATAACACCTTCTGTAAAGTCATTGTTCAGATAGAATGAGACATATTGGATAATATAATGAATGCAAATAAGTTAAGTGAAATACTTACATGATTAAATTGATAAAAGCACTTCATTTATAACTAAGGATGAACATCAGTTATTTACCTGACAAATAATAATCTACTTTTCACAGCAATAGTATTTCATTTATCCACTAAAAAGGATGCAGAAAATATACAAAGCAAAAAACATCTGGACTCACAAGCCAATGGGTGCACCAGCACAGCACTGATTCAAAAACAAGCTTGCATAATGTTCACAAATTTGACTTCAAGTGAAATGATGATCTAACAAATAATGGCAAAATTTCATGACAATTTATAAATAGATAAAAGCTTCCAGTTTGAAAGAAGCATTAGGAAACATAAAATTTCCCTATGGAACTTCAGAAAAGTTAATGTTGACAAATATTAACACTTGAAAGTATGGTGGTATTTCACATTCTCTCCCAAAGTGGTGGCAGATTTTCATGTGTTCTGGTACCCTTCTTTTGTATTTGGGAGTTTCCAAACTCATAGGCATTCCATAATCACTACCAGAGTGGGATATTGGGCTCTGACAAGGGATGAATTCAGGTGTTTTCTGTGCTCAAAGAATTTCATATCATAGCATGCTCATCCAGGGAGCCACAGCTTAGTTCTGATAATGCTCTTCAGAAAAATCACAATGATCAGGTATATGCGTCTCAGGCCGATCCACGTTACTGACACGAAGGCTCTTGTAGTTTTTTTTTTACTATTTAAAACAATTCTAGCCTTGTAGGTTTAAGTCCTCTAAATACACAGCTAGTCAGCTACAACCTATAATATAGCAAGTTAACAATTAAAACATCGAATTCAATTTTAATTTGTCATAAAATAACAAGTTAAAGTGAAGCACACTTGAGCGGAGGAACGCCCATCAAAGTAAGCCTTACCTGTAAGCCTAGGCACACCAGAGGCAAACCTTTTAAAAGGCTGCACTTACCATTTACTAATCTTCTTTCCATTTTGAATATATGAAACGCTTTAGGTATAAAAAATCTTTTTTTTTTTCACTTAAATTGTATACTTCAAGGATATCTATTGGCAGCTTAAAATTGCCTTAAATGGGACTTTTTTTGCAAAATAAAGCTCAAATTAACTAGTAAGCATACCACAAAAATACAGCATGACAAATGCTTATATATAATTCAATTTAAAGTATAAATAATGTAGTCTAAAATTCTGGTCAGTTATATGCAATAATGATTTACTATGTCAGCAAGAATTGGAAAAATCTTCCCATTTCTCTCGAGGAAGGCAATGCAAAATATTTCAAGAATCTTTTTCCCCTCATACCACCAATAATATTGAGGAAATGGGGATTCTGTGATTTTAATTCCTTTTTTTCTTATGATAATGTTTTTGTAAACACAAAAGATGTGGCGGTATAGATTCTCATAATTGACGTACATTTTTTGTGTATTCCTGGTGTATAAACCACAGTTGTCAAGGCAATGCCTAGGCGATAAGGCACTCATGGAGGGTTGCCTTGCTTAATCACCAAGATATTTTTTACACAATGCTCTTGGATACTTTCATATTCTTAACATTTTAATATAATAATAGATAAAATAGACATTATTAAACTAAATTATTCAGTTTAAGTTAAAATATTAGTTTCTTTATATTATTTTTCTCATTTGTTAGGGTTCAATCAACATGTATACTGGCTTGAGCCCATGAAGACTTGAAAACTTGAACTGATAAGCGTAAACATCATCACCATTTCTTTTCTTCTTCCTTTTTTTTTTTGATCAATAACATTGAATTTTATTAATAATTAGGAAAATCAGAGTTATAATGAAAGGAGCCAAAGAATCTTAACTCCCTAATACCCTATAAACCCCTAACCATAAAACAATTACAAAACAGCCCAAAAAATAGCATTTCTGTTCACCCCTTGCCTAGCTAGACCATCAGCCAAAGCATTTGCACTTCTCTCTATCCATGTAACGAATTTCAATATACTTGGTGAACCACTTGAACTTCCTCTTTTCATTGCTGTATCTCCAGAGCATAGAACTGTCATCTTTCAGCCAATTCACTATAATTTCAGAATCACCTTATACGATCAACTTTTTAATGTTCATTTCCTTGGCCCTTTGTATCCCCTTCAAGAGCTCCTAGGATCTCAGCTCTCAAGGAATCTCACAGCCCAATTGGACCAGGATACATAGCTAACAAATTCCCTTTTTCATCTCTTATCACTTCCCCCCATTCCAGAGGGCCCTGGATTGCCCATGCTGCTACCATCAAAATTCAGTTTGGTAAACCCATGAGGTGGAGGTGTCCAGCAAGAATTTGAGGTCTTCTTGATTGAGACTGACTCTGCAACCCTCTTCCACTTTCCGGTCATCTCATCAACTGAGAATACTGCAAACAATTCCAAGGTTTTTAACCAGTGTATCACCCTAATGTGGATAGTCTCTAGGATTACTTCCAGAATTCTCTCCTTATTTGAAAATAACCTTGAATTTCTCTCCTCCCAAACAGTCCAACATACTGCAGCCCTACCACATCTCCACATGATCTTGGCCCTTTTGGTTGACCAGTTAAGCATGGAAGTAAATATGCTATGCACATTCGAAGGGGGAGTCCACCTGCATCCAAACAAAGAAGTAAACCATTCCCAAATGACTTTAACAAACTGACAAGAAATTAGTACGTGATATCCAGACTCACCATCAGATTTACAGAGGACACATCAGTGAGGAGACAAACTATTGGGTCTTTTCCTTTGAAGTAGATCCCTTGTATTAACTCTTTCCAAGAAGGCTTCCCAACAGAAGCTCCCAACCTTTCGAGGTATAGGTCGACAGCACACTTCTTTAATAGGAAAAGACAATCCAACAAGAGAAGGGGATGAAAGGGACTTGAAGAAAGAGGCACAAGTGTAGGAACCCGAGGGAGTGAGTGTCCATATTCTATTATCTAACTTTGATGGCTCAATGAAGACCCCTTCAAGAATGTACAATAAGGCTAAAATGTAGGAGGCTAACTCTGTGTCCCTGACATCTCTTCTCAAGCTCAAGTTCCAACCGAACCCAAAAGGTGAATTAGAAGGTACAAGGAAAGAGGAAACTGATTCATTTTTAAGGGTAGAGATAGCAAAGAGGCCTGGAAATTGATCTTTCAAAGAGGAGTCCCCAACCCACACATGTTGCCAAAATTTAATGAGATTACCTGAGTGCAAATCATACCTCACCCATGGACAGAACAAGGGCAAAATGGCTTGAATAGCTTTCCAAGGAGAAGCTCTTGTAGTCCTTGCTAGGATCCCAAAGTCCCATCCATTGTCTGCCAGCCCATGTATACTTCCCATAGTCTTTCTTTCTCCAATGAAAATCTCCACAGCCATTTCCCTAGTAGTGCTAAGTTCCTAATCCTTATATTCCCAATTCCCAAACCCCAATCCTTTTTACACCAACATACCACCTCCCACATGACCCTATGGTCCTTCTTCTCCTCCCACAACTCCCAAAGAAAGTCTCTCATTAGTTTTTCCAGCCTACTAGCAACCTTAGCCAGAATCTTAAAGACTAATAAAAAATAGACAGGAAAGTTAGCAAGAGTAGACCTAATTAAAGTGATTCTCCCTCCAAGAGATAAATAATTTTTCTTCTAGTTGGCAAGTCTTTTTTCAAACCTCTCCACAATAGGGGCCCAAAATTCACCTTCTAAGGATCATCTCCCAATGGTAAACCAAGGTAGTTTAAGGGCCAATTAGATACTACACCCAAAAATGTCTGCACACTCACAAACCTCCTCCTCCCCCATATTGACTCCAACTATACAACTTTTCTCAAAGTTCACTCTAAGGTTTGACATTTGCTCAAAATGTTATATAGTGAGCTTCAGGTTTTTAATCCTATTGATACCCCTCCTTCACAAAACAGAATTGTGTCATCTGCAAATTGTAGGTGTGTGAGTGGTATGTTTTCTCTTCCAACTCTCCATCCTCTTATTAAATTCCTAGAATCTGCTATGGATATTAATCTCCCCAACACTTCTGCAACCAATGTAAACAGAAAAGGGGAAAGGGGGTTCCCTTGTCTAATCCCTCTCAAGGCTGGGAAATAGTCCACCACTGTCCCATTCACCAAAATGGAATAATGGCAATCCCTAATGCAACCCATCACCCATTTGCACCAAATGTCTCCAAACCCAAAGTTAATCATCACCTCCAATAGGAAAGACCAATCAACCAAGTCATAAGCCTTTTCCAGATCTAATTTACAGATCACCCCTCTTCTCTTGGATCTCTTGAAATCCTCTAGACTCTTATTTGCTTCAACAATCTGATCTGTTATCTACCTCCCCTTCACAAAGGCTCCTTGGTTATTTGCTATGATTGCTAGGAGCACCTTCCTAATTCTAAAGGACAACACCTTAGTGATGATCTTATATAGGCTATTGACTAGACCAATCAGCCTGTAATCCTTCGGATGACTTTCATCACTTTTCTTGGGTACCAGAGCAATGAAAGTGGAGTTTAGCTTAGGGTTAATTAATCCTTTGGTATGGAATTCATCAAACACTGACATTAAGTCATCTTTTAGTATCACCCAACAATCCTGATAAAAAGCCATCGTAAAACCATTTCGGCCCGGTGCCTTTGATCTATCCATTGAAAAACCGCCTCTTTTACTTCTTCCAACTCAAATTTCTTTTCCATCCACTCCCTATCTTCTCTCTTCAGAGTTGGCCATTCCAAACCTTCCAGCCACACCCTGTTTTTAGAGACCTTCTAAATATATGCCTAAAATGATCTGCAAATGCTCCTACAATTTCTCTTTGACTTGTAATTGTTACCCCTTCAATCTCCAAACTGGAAATAAAGTTTCTTCTCCTTCTGCCACTTGCCAAAGCATGAAAGAACTTAGTATTCCTATCCCCCTCTTTCAACCAATTGCATCCCGACTTCTGCCTCCTGAAATATATAATCCTCTAATTATTTATGCAATTTCTATCTTTGTTCCCTATCCTCTCCTGTCAGGCTGCCTCTCCCTTCTTTGCTATCCAGATCTTCTTCTGTACTCACTCTTTCTTTTCTTTTTCTTCTTTTCCTAAGACAAAAATAGATGTTCAATCCCTTTATTTTCTGAAATTTCTGTTCTCCTATTTTATTGAAGGATATGTTGATTTTCTATGTTACGAATGAAGCTTGTACATTTTTTTATGAAGATAAACCACCACCTAGGTGACTAGGTGACAATTGATAGTGAAATATGGACTTTATTCAAAAAGAAATCCAGCAGCTATCCTCGCCTCAATGCCTTGAAAAATTCGCCTCTAGAGTCCACTACCTTACTCTGACAATCAAAAAATACAAAGATAGCCTATCATGTGGAGCAATAAAGCATGACATGGTAAAAACCAAATCACCTAGCAAGTGCTTGCTATGTGATTTTCTTTTGATGTATTCACATGGTCACAACACTTACTTGTAATCCTCTAATAAAACATATATATGCTATTAATCAAACAAAAAACCAAATTATCCAATGAGTGCATCTTGTTGATGCTACCCAGATGACCCACTAGCATATGAAATCATAGAGACTACCTCTAGGATCTACTACCTTACTATGACAATTTAGAAATATCAAGGAAGCCTAGCATATTGACCATTGAGTGACCAGTTCAAACAACCATGACACTTTCATGCAACCCTCCAATAAAACACAAACATGCTATCAATCAAATGAAAAACCAGATCACCTAGTGAATGCATGCCTAAGTGATTTGGTTTCAATAAGTTCACATGGTCACAACATTTCTTGCAAACCTGCAATTAAACACATAAATGCTAATAATTAAATGGAAAATCAAATCACCCAATGAGTGCAAGCTTTTTTCCTATTCAAATGATACAAAAACGACCTGCTAACATATGAAAAAATAGAGACTACCTCTAAGGTCTACTACATCACAATGACAATCAAGAACTACCAAGGTAGCCTAATGTTTTGCGATGTTTTCACATGGTCAAAATACCATTTTGTGACTCTTCAATAAAACACTAACCTACTATCAATCAAAAGAAAAAACAAATCACCTAGTGAGTGCATGCTTAGGTAATTGATTTTGATCAGCTCACGTGGACACAACACTTTGTGATCCTCTAAGAAGTCATGAACATATTAATAATCTCAAGTTTAAAACAAAATCACCTTATGAGTGCATGGCTAAGTGATTTGGTTTCAATTAGTTCATGGTCACAGCACTTTCTTATGACCTTTGAATAAAAGTAATACATTCTTTCAATCAAATAGGAAACAAAATTACCTAGTGAGTGCATGATTGCTGTTGCTACTCCAAGTAATACATGGACTACTCGCTATCATATGATAAAATAGAGACTACCTCAAGGGACCAAAGTATAGTATTGGGTATCGTATCGGACAGCTCAAATATGGATACTCTTTGGAAACACATGGATATGCTAGGGACATGGACATGAATCACATAAATACATTAATAACACTAAAGCTGAATTATATATGAATAAGGTATAACACATGAGAAATGCAAACTTTAATAGATTATATGAAGAGAAACATTAGAATCGACAATATCGAGAATCTAATAACATGTACACATCATACAATAACTATCAATCTATTTCAATTTTTATAATTATAATTTTTTATTTTTATTAAATTTTTGGGATAATTAATTTATTTAGTATTTTTATATAAATAATAACTCTTTTTCAAATAAGACATAACTATTTCATTGTTGGTCTTTCCCCCCTCTTCGTTGTTTGGGAAATTTGGAAAGAATATAATAGACATCAGAGGGAGGGGAAATATTCTTGTTCCTCAACAGTGATTCAAAAAGTTATTTATTGGCTTTGAGAGATCCTTTTGCCTTCAAAAGTTTGGAAACAGCTATCTCATAGTCAAAAACTATCCATCACATGCCTTCGACTTCCTACTGTTCTAGTTCAGTCGAAGAGGTATAGATTGGTTCTTATTGAACCCCCTTGCAATGGTTTTATCAAGCTGAATGTAGATGGTGCTTCTCATGGGAATCTCAGCGTTTGTGGTGGAGGTATAGTGCAGGCAGAGAATGGGGACTTTCTTTCTGCCTTTGCAAATTTTTATGGTGAAAATAGTAATATGTATACTGAGGCCCTTGCTCTCTGGGATGGAATCATGTTGGTAAAGTCACTAGGTTTTCATTGGGTTCATATCTTTTTGAACTCACAGATTTTGGTGGATATGGTCAAGTTTCACTCCAATATGCCCTACTACCTATGGTATTGGGAAAATGATCTCCATGAGCTTGTGCAGGATATGGATTTTATCATTAAGCATGTGTATAGAGAAGGTAATCAGTTGGCCAACTCCTTTGCTAATCTGGCTTGTGACTTGCAGAAGTCGACGGTATATGAATCTATTATGTATATTCCCTCTCATGTTCATAGAATTTTTATGGATGATTGCTATGGGCTCCCTCACATTTGAGCCTTATGATTTCCTCGTTTGCGATCTAGTTTTTTGTATTTGATGTATATATTTATAAGCCAGAAAATTGGTGTATATATTTTCTAGAGGGGTAAGGTTTTTATGTGCCCCCCCCCATAGGTTTTTCATCTGAGTTTATCTTAATAAAATTTGCGGTGGTTGCCCGTCCACCGGGAGTAAATTTTGGGGTTCAATACACACACACACATAATTGTTTCATTTTACAGTTTTTATAATTATAATTTTCAATTTTTATTAAAGTTCAAAAACAATCCAAAAGTTGTCAATATACAGTTTTGTCAAACTAGGCACTGATATGCTTCCTTATCGATAACTATCGAACTGTATCCATCAATATGGAACAATATAATCTGATACAGAGGCACACGTGCTGATATGCACAACTCATGGGTACATACCCAGTCGTAGCGTATCCTGTATCCATGTTATGGATACGAATACAATACACCACATATCAGGAGTATCATATCGATACTTTAAGCCTTACTACCTCTAGAATCCATTACCTTACTAGGAATATCAAGAAATAAAAAGGTAACCTAATATGTGGAGTGATGAGTTTACATAACCATTACACTTTATTGTGGCCTTTAAAAAACCCAGACATGCTGTAAATCAAAGGATAAACCAAATCACCAACTCAGTACATACAACTTTACCATTTGAAGAAATATCTGGACACAATGCCCTCAAATTCAAGTGGAAATTCATTTATGCTGGCCACCCCCATAGTTTAACCCTAATAAGCTTCTTTCATTTGATGATACACAGTATTCCACTATAGTTTTTTTTTTTAACTCTAAAGTGTGCAATTATACTTCCTCTGGCAATCCATGAAGTTATACTATCAAATCCCACACTTAAGTAATTTTCTCAAATTCCTTTGCATTTTCCAAATATTTTTGTTAAGTAGCAAAATATCCTCAAAATGTTCTATTTCTACATGGCAAAACAGTCATTGATAGCAACATTCTGAACCGTGTATGCAACAAGAAAAAACGATCACTAAAGGATTTATTCATGTTTAAATTAGTTTAACTTTGAAATTAAAGCACTACAAATACAGATATCTATATAAAATTATAAAAGTCTTGAGAATTGCAAAATGTAACTTATCATGTAAAACTCATTCCCCAAAGGGCATATTTCTAACTTTTCAACATAAAGAATATGCCAATTGAGATATTGAGATCTACACATAACAACATTTAGTTATTACATTTCTTTATGTCTTGCCCTTGTCTCTTACACCTTTTTTTTCTTTTTCCAACTGTCAGCACTCTCCTCTCCTTATGCAAATAATCTGCAAGTTGCAATCTCTCTCTCTCTCTGTGTACATATATATGTACATACATACATACATACATATATATATAGCAACAAAAGTGTTTCACTTCCTATCTCTCTTTTTTGTCTGTCTTCATACTCCACTAACATCAGCAGCTATTTTGGAATACAACACCCATTGGCCTTCTGTTGAGGATAGTGCAGTTATTGGATTGATTTCACCTTCAATATCTTTATTTCTTATTTATTTCTGTTTATTTAGATAGCCAGGGCCACAGCTTATTTGTTGGAAATTATTATTTCATTTTAAGTTGTAAGCACCAGCCACCCTATTAAGGGTATTCTTGTCTTTGTACACATCTTTGATTTTAGGTATAGAAGTTAATGAGGGGGTGGCCAGTATTATTGGTTTTTCTTATTTTCTTCGTTCTCTCTTCTTCTCTTCTCTTCTCTTCTCTCACACACTCTTCTCCTCTTTTATATCTTTGTTATATTTCTCTTGATTTCTACTCCTTACACTGTCACAGATGAATAGAATCTAAAAATGGTCACTAGCCAACCAAGATGAGAGAAGTGATCTATTGGAAGTTCAAGGGGCAAGGACTAGGGGCAAACAAAAAAGAGTCTGGATGTGCTACCAACATGTAGTAGCATTGCTTCCAACATGATCATAGCCACAGAACTCAAACATAATTGCTGTCTCCACAGTACAACCCCATCAATGACAACATACATGCATGAAACATGAATGAGATGTGAGAGTATAAATCAAGCTGGAAGAAATGTTGCTATCAGCATGTTGGTAGAAGATTTGGACTCAGCCAAAAAGGACCATGGACTGAAGTAATAAGAAATGATTTAAGCACTTATAATTTAACAATGGATAGGGCACTGAACAGATTAGAATGCCAAAACAGGATTCATGTAGCCAACACTATATAGTTGGGACAACGCTTAAATGATGATTATGATTTTGAAGATGCATAAAAATACGATTAAAACAATTGGATTCAGAACAAGTCATGCCATACTAGTTACTTTAACAACTGGATGGACAGGATAACTCTAATCAACTCAACAGAAGCCTTGTACTAAATATATGGGGTTGGTTACATGAACCCAGTTCATAATTCTGCTCTGGCCTTATAACCATTCTAAAATTTGTGTTTTAGTCTCTCCATTTTTCCCATCCTGCTCTAATTATATGGGAAATATCCTCTTAATCTCCCCCATTGTTATGAATTAACAGATCAAGGTAATGAAAGAGATTGTAGTGAGATATCCCTAGGTCTCCAATCCTAATTTTACCCTAACTATCATTATTGTATTAATAGTTACATTGCATATTTTATATTTTAGTAGTGCTTATTTTAAAGTCTCTTGTTTTAATAGGTGAATAGTACACAATAAAACCTATCAACTAATTCTATAAAATTGTCCTCATGGAACAGCATAAACTAATGCATTTCAATGTCATATGCACCTAATTAACCACTTCAGTTTCATCATTGTCTGGTGAGAGATTAATAAGACAATTTAGTCTGGTAGCAAGAGAGGATTTATGTAGTTCAACTGGGTCAATTGCTTGGTGCAATAGTAATATCTCAACCTGACAAGCGTGAGAAGGCAGGTTTGAGTATGACAGAAGCCACTTCATATAAAAATGCTGGAGGTTAGGTCCATATCCTTGTTTTACGTGGGAGCAATCAATGCTTGTACTCTATTGATTCCTTCAATCATCTTGTGGACAATAGGCAGCACAAGATTTTGACTTCTTATGTAGCATTCTTGTTGAACCGAATAATGTTTTATTTTTCTGATCAATAATGAGTTACATTTTATTAGAAATATAAGCCAATTACAAGGAAGAGGAGAGATAAACTTTCTTATCCCTACCCCAAGAAACTAAGCGAAGCCAAAATAACGTAAAGAACCCATTACAATTGAGCCCAAAAAATAGAGGCTCTATTCACCCCTTGCTTTGCTAGCCCACCAGCAAAGAAGTTGGCACTTCTTCTAACCCAAGACACCTTGACTTCAATATCTTTTGTTAGCCATTTGAGCTGCTTCCTTTTATTTCTGTACTGATAATATGAATAAGTCCACCAAAACTAAATGAAATCATGAAAAGATTCATTGACAAGTTTTACTAGCTTGAAGGGGAGACCAACAAGCACCGTGAATTATAAGTAAAGAAAAATTATCCAGTGCTCCAATAATTGCTTGCTAATACAAATCTAAAGAAAAAATTCACTTCCAAAAAACACAACTAATAAAGAAGGTCACAGAAACAGTACATACCAATGAAATCTCTGCAACTTGAAATCCAGTGGGTGAAGTAAGTTTAGCATCATCATCAAGAATTCTCAGTGAATAAAGAACTTCAAGAGCTCTAATCACTGCCTCTGGCGATGGAGATGCAAGCCAATCAAAGCCTAAGATATTATCTATACCCAAAGCTTTCAACTGTAAAATCAGAGCAAAACAATCAGCATTTTAGAAACAACCAGAATTATTGAAAATAGCAACATAGGCTAGCAACACTTTAAGTAGATGGAGAAACAGAAGTAACTTAAGGTAACCAGATAGGTAAGAGCCAGTGTTTTAAAAGGCGTGGGAGGCGTACGCTTGGAGGTGTGCCTCCAAGCGAGGCGCTCCCAAAACGCCCTAAGGCGTATGCTAGAGGCGCTGACACCTCTAAGGTGTACGCCTCACCTCATTCACATCTTATATAAAAAGACAGAAAAAAAAAAGAAAACAGAAAAAACAAAAAAGAAATGAAAGGAAAAGAAAAGAAAGGGAAGGGTAAGAAAAAGAAAGAAAAAAAAAAAAAGAAAAGAAAAGGAAAAGAAAAGAAACGGAAAGGGAAGGGAAGAAAAGATAAGGAGAAAGAAGGTGGTTTGCCCCCTTCCCCGTCGGTTGGGGGGCTTCACCCCCCCCCCCCTTTTCGATGCAGCCTAATTGTTTTTTTTTTCTAGTTAGGGGGATCTTGCTCCGCTCCAGTGAGCTCACTTCGCTCGCTCGCCTCCGCTTCAACAAGACACCCCACCTTTCAACTAATGTTATGCATTTTTTTTCTTCATAACATAAAATATTTTTTTTAAAAATAAAGAAAAAAATGAGATTCACCCCCTTCCTCCTAACCCCCCTCCTCTTAAGGAGGCTTACGCCTCCTTGTGTTCGGGAGGCTTACGCCTCTTGCGTTCTGAACTATGCCTCATGCCTCTAGGTAGTGGAACGCCTCGCACCACACCTCCACATTTTAAAACATTGGTAAGAGCACATTTAAAAAGGAAAAAAAGAGCACAGGATTACCAAATGCATGCCAGACAGCTTTACTACATGGCCCTTTTTCAAATGCCATGGAAATTTGAGTTATCCCTGTCTTATGGTAGATGAATGGAGAATGTGCTCTATGGAGCCTAATCTACACACAAGTAGTTGGCAAACCTTTCAAGAAAGAGCATGTGATTATTTATCCAAAACAAAAAGAACAACAAAATCCACATTTTTGTTTTATTCATTGCTTTAATAACATTACCTCACATTTGGCCAATTTAAAAAAAAAAATCATAAGATTTGCAACAATAAGTTTGCTTCGAAACTACCATTTTGTTTCCTTTCAATGTTAGATCTTGGCTGCCAATTTACGTTACATATGAATAATCTTTAGAATTTGTGCTTTTAAACCATAAATTGTTTTGGCCTTAAATTGTAATGTTTTTAAAAAGCAACTCTTACCAAATGCTCAAAATGCTTTTTAAGTTTATAGCTCATTTTTGTACCACACAGATCAAAGCTTAAAAGTAAAAGCTCATCCAAATGGAGCCTTAATCTAACCATATCCTTCCTTCAAATGTTTTGTTTAAATATAAAAATAAATAAATAAACAAGGATAAGTGTTTGGGTCCACAACCATCTGACAGTTCCACATTGGGTTTTGCATTAACAACAATTATTATTGCTACAAATAACAACTAAGCAAAACAGAGCCAATAAATGCATAGAAAATGGATCCACTGCTAAATAATAGTTCCATTTCATGGACCAATGAACTTGTCCCTTTTCTGTCCCAATACTGAAGCAGTAAATAGTCTCAACATTAATATCCGTAGTGAGCGCAGGAATGACAACAAATTTGCATACTTGAATAACACAAGAAACAAGGTTTGTTCTCTGCATCTCTGGGATCCCCTGAGTAGACATTTCCTTGACAAAGTACTCTTCTGTATATAACCTGTTTATGATCCACAAGTAAAAGACAAAGAATAAGTGCATTATAGAATTATTTAACAGAAGAATGATGTGAAATGTGTCTGTATGTATGCATGAAAAGAGATATAATGAGCTTCAATAATAGACAGAATAATGGAAATTAGTAGGGAGATAGCAGGAGATAGGCCATATGTAGATTGTTGCTTTGCTACAGAAAATCATTCTTCAAATATCATTAATTAATAATATCTTCACAACCAATCAAAAAAATAAAAAAAAAAATGATGTTAAGGGTTAGGATCCTAAGCACCAGAAATAAATTTCTTTACAGCATAGACTATGAACACCTCTTGAATAACGTGACTGAAGCAACAACCGATTGGTTTGTTATTAAATGGTTCAATTGCTGAGACAGAGGGAGACATATACAAGCACAAGTCAGAGAGAGAGAGAGAGAGTACGGTCTCCAACAGTCCGACTTCTTATATGCATCCTTTATTATCCTCAACTCTCATAAATCAACCATCATAGGCATAGCATAAGGAGAAGAGTAATCACCCCAGAGGAAAAATAAGATAAGCAAAAGTTACATTTCAATACCCCCCCCCCTCATCAATCATCTCCAAATTATAATAACAATAACAGAAACAATAATATAACAAAGACAGTGATGAAGATGATGATAATAGCTAGATCTGCTGCTTCCTACACCCAAGTAATGTTCCAGGGAGAATTCTCATCCATCTGGAATGACAGAAATGCAAGAACTTTCCAGGGGAAAAAAATCTCAAACTACAGAGGCTATCATAGAGAACATTTTGGTAAAGATGGCATACTGGGTAAAGTCACTGAAGTATTTTGCACCTTTCTTGATAGACAACATCCTAAGAGAATGGCTAGCAACCTAGGACCTTTAGGTAATGGTGGAATCTTCAGAAAATGGGATGCTACCATCATAACAATTCAAGTGGGCAGCCCAGTGCACGAAGTTCCCGCCAATGCAGGGTCTGGGGATAGAAACAGCCTTACCCCTGCAGATACACAGAGAGGCTGTTTCCAAGATTTGAACTCTGGTCACCCGAGTCGCAATGGAGCAACCGAACCATTGCACCAAGGCCCACCCTCTCTTTCACCATAATTCAAGTAGCCCAATAAAATATGATACATAAACTATTTACTTCAACAAAAACTTTAAAAGAAGCAGAAAGCATTCCTAACGAGTATTCATTTGTGGCAAGTTACCGGTAACACTTTCCTGGCCGTACCCTTCCAGCTCTACCAGCTCTTTGTCTAGCAGATGCCTGGGATATTGGTGCCACTACCAGGTTTTCAATGTTTGAAATCTGTACCTCCAAAGGAAATACCACAAGTAAGTCAAATTTCCAAAAACATAAAAAAAATATTCTTTCTAATTAAATAAAATCAAGCATAAGAGAAAGGGTTCTACATGAACAGCTCTGAACACATACACACATATGGGTTATCTCCCTTCTTTACATATTAAGACAATATTTTACCAATGTAATATAGAAAAATGAGAGTGTCATCCATAGACAAAATTGAATCATGAAAAAATAGGAATTATTATTACTTTTTGTTTGATACCCATCCAAAATTAATTATCCACAATTTATCAGAACAGGAGGACTTCATAACTCAGTACTGAAAATTGTAACGAAGCACCCATTGTATATACAATGTAATGATTTTATTCTATGCAACAAATAAACTAGAAGGTCAACAATCCATGGCACAATAGATCCATCATTCTAGATAAAGATGAGATCAAGGTCGGAGATGTTTGTGGATGTTAGAAAGGTAGGGAAAATGGAGGAAAGAATGACACTATTACAGGCGAGTTTGCTCGGAAGAATTGTTGGGAGAGAAATGGAGATTGAAAAAATTGAAACTTGGGCGGTGTTGGAATGGGGAAAAGAAAAGGTCATGGGGATTAGAAAGCTTAATGGAGGCTCATTGTTGTTTATGTTCCACAACAAACAGTATGCAGAGTGGGTTTTAAAGACAGTAAGTTCAAAGAAGAAAGATTTTGACCTGGGATTAGGTTGGTGGTATCCGGTGGCAAGGGAAGCCTATGCAAATAGGAGAAGACATGTGATTTGGATTGGGGTGGTAGGTATTCCTTTGCATTCTTGGAGCATCTTAACTTTAAAAGTAGTAGGAAATCACTGCAGCAAATTCTTGAAGTTTGACGCTAAGAACAGATCGTAGGAGAAGTCGGACCCGGCAAGGATAATGACAGTGGAGGAGAAGGGATTGAGTGGAGCAAGAGACGATGTTGGTGAAGGGGTGAGGAAGGAAATGGTGGAAAGGAAGGGTGCTGAAGGTCACACTGGCTTCAAAGCTGAGGAGAAGTTGGAGGAAGAGAGGAATTCAAAGAGTTAGGAGAAAGAAGATGAGGTGGCAGTCTTAGAGGAGGGGCAAGGATGACATGGAGGGAATGGGGTTGGTGGTCCTTAAGTGGAAGACAGATGGCGGATGAATCATATAAGATGGTAGAAGATCAACAGTCGTGTGAGATGTGGGGCCCACATTTGGGAAGATAAATTGATTTATGTTGGGCTTGAGGATCCAAAAGCAGATAAATAATCATAGAAGACATGGGATTGCAAAGGATGAATGGGTGTGGGTTCTGACAAGGTTCAAAAAAGGTAAGAATCTCAATAATTGAAGCAAGGAAGACAAAGGCGACAGTGAATGGTTCTCATTGTAAAGTAGAAGCTCAACAAGAGGATGTTCAGGCAGCTCAAAAGGAGATCCAAGAAAAGGTGTTTTCACACTGTAGCAAGGAGGATTGCCAGTCGAAGCCCAAGTGCTGGAAAATCAAGTCAAAGTTGAGAACATTTCTTTTGGCAGCAATGATATCTCAGTCTGTTAAAAAAACTAAATGCTGAGGACTGAGGTAAGTTCAGTCCCTCTTCCCTCTTTGTCTGGGCATTTGGAGAAGAAGGGAAGTTGAAAGGGGTGGTCAGGGAAATGGCATGAAGAGGAAATCACAAGGGGAGTGTGACAGACTTGGGCAACAGCAGAGTGTATAATAAAAGAGAAGATTTTCACTAAAGGGAAGTGGAGGAATTGAGTCTGCAAGGGGAGAAGTAGATGTTAGGGGGAAGGGGGCAGAGGAAGGGAGGGTGGTGAGGTGACAGGTCACAGAAGAAGGGAATTTTCTGGCAAAGAAAAAAACAGCTGAAGAAAGGGTGGAGATTGAACAATTGGTGGAAAGACAGGTGGAGTTAGGAAAATCACTTGGATTATTCTTTTTGGTGGGGAGAGGGTGGTCAGAAAGGCAATTGAACAACTCAAAAGGAATAGGAGGGAAAAATATAATAAAATGAAAATAGTGGGGGAAGGGGGAGAGGTGTGGGAGGAAGGAGAAGGGCGGGAAGAGGACTTTTCTGAGGAAGAGTGAATGGAGTTGCCTGAAAGCTAATAAGGGAGGGGTGAGGTGTTTGAAGGTGAGTGAAGAAATAGTTGATGAGCCACGAGTGTGGGGTTCTATACCCACACTCAGGCTCTAGTGTGTGTGGTTCCATAACCACACACTGTTGTTTCTAATTTCTTTTAAGATGGGCCGGCTGGCCTTATCCATATTATGTTTATCCTTTTTGTTGTTTTATTAGGACTAGAACTTTTGTTTATTTCCTATTCTTGTAAGGAACCTAAAGCTATAAATAGAGAGGTGTATGGGGCGGCAGATACATCAATCACCGAATCCCTTCTTTCTCCTCCTCTCTTTCAGTCTTTCACTGAAGGTGAGGAGTGACTGATGAGGGATTCAGTTCTTGTTTTTACCCAGTTTAGGTTTCAGAATATATACCAAATGCTTGTTTTTGGTCTTTTTATATCAGAATAATCTGGTATCGTTTCTGCTACTCCCTACATTTTTCTTGTTTTTGTTTTCCTCCTTCCCTTCCTTCTGGGAGCAAACTCCATTCTCCTCGTGTTCTTACTTTTTTTTCCTCTAATAAATTATCTTTGCTATCAAAAGGAATCTCCACATTAACTCTCCAGTCAGAAAGGTTACCTAATTGGCATCAACAACAAAAGATACTCATTTCTACCATTTTTTATATTGGTAAAGGAAACTTTGTTGATAACAAGAAAGAGACACTCGTCAAGCCTGTCGGCCCTGTCCAAGGAGAACGATTCTTTCTAATTTCAAAGTATTCAACATAAGAATTTACTCTCTTTTGTGATGATCAGGTCAAACTCCTCATTAACATCACCTAGGAGTATTTTTCCATAAAAGCAAATGCACCACTTGACACTCCTCGAACATTTTTCTTTTTGATCATAACAAATTTAACTAAAATTAGTATTCAGTAAATTAGAAATTTACAAAAGAAAACGAATGTACATCCTCCAAAAAGTAGATTTACTTTATAAAAGTAAATGTATTAGTGATTAATGCCTCACTAACTCTTTCCCCTTGGAATCAAAATCAAATCTGTTCATCTCTTTAAAATCCTTCTATGCCAAAGCCTAATCCATCATGAAGTAGCTGATACCCTTACAACTTCTATGCAAAAGATCCAGGTTTCTCCACAGATACTTTGGTTCCTCTCCTATATACCCTAAAGTATTGCAAATGGGTTGATTCTACACAAAATTGCTCCTCTAGATTCAAAGAATATTCAAAGCCATACTTGTAGCAGCTGTGAATCCCAAGCTGATAACTTCCACTCTTCATCCAATGAAAAGAAAAGCTCCAAATTTTCTTTGATGTTTTGCACAAGAGAAACAAGTGATTCATATCTTCTTCAACCTTCTGGAAAAGGAAACAAGTGTTTTGGTCATGGAACATCACTTTTGCTTATGTTTCAACATACCTGTTGGTTTTTACAAATGTAAGGTACACGACTGAGGATTCATTTTTTTTTTAGCTTTTTTGCATTTTGTTTTTTTCCATGACTAATTTACTCAAGTAACAAGAATTCCTTTCTTAAACTTTTTAAGATTATTTGACTGTAATAAAATAGCAAAACCAAGCCAGGGACAGAGAACTTTTTAAATGACCTCACTTCTACTTGTTTGACTAGTACTCCAAAGTCCAGCCATGGTCATAAAATCATTGAAAAGCATGGACATACTTTTAAAAAGTGTCAAGTGATATGCAACATCATCATCATCATATGGGTTTGGCTACATGAATCCTGTCTCGCTAACCCAATCTATTTAAAGTCATTTACACTGTAAAATCATTGGTGCTTAAATCATTTCTTACTACTACCCATATCCACAGTCAAGTGATATGCAACAACATAGTATACATAAAAGCACAAAAAAAAAAGAAATGAAGAAAATAGAAGCCTCACATCAAAATGTAGTTATACATCAAGAACCAAGCTGGTGCAAACAAAGATTGTCAGTGCAAAGCCAAAAATTTGCAGCAAAACATTAAAAAAAAAATTGAACTAT
This sequence comes from Nelumbo nucifera, assembly GCF_055504915.1. Classification (NCBI taxonomy): domain Eukaryota; kingdom Viridiplantae; phylum Streptophyta; class Magnoliopsida; order Proteales; family Nelumbonaceae; genus Nelumbo; species Nelumbo nucifera. Next base: position 19,387,097 of record NC_142649.1, read on the forward strand.
ATAGTTATTTTCTTAGAAAAAGAGTCTTTGTTCCCAGCAATATAAATAAATAACAAATAAAGCCTCAAAGACCAACTTGAAGAGATCCAACGGAAACAGGAAAAAGGATTAAAAATCTTCATTTTTTCTATAATATATGAGGTAAAAGCATGGTACTAGAACAATAATCAAACATTCTAATACAGACAAAATACACACCAATAGGATGAAAATGAGGATACCGGATTATAGAAGCGCTGTTTTGAAAACCCACTATCCACAACGTAAACAATGCCCTGTATGATTTGGACATACGAAAAATATGAAAATCATGTAATTCTAGGATAATGCATGCTTGCCTAAAGCAGTTACTAATACTAAACATATAACAAAGCATGGCCTTCAGATTTAACAAGTTACCTCCAAGGTCAATGATGTCTCTGCAATATTAGTTGATATAATAATCTTCCTCTGTCCTCTAGGGGTTGGAGAAAACACAAGGTCCTATCAAAGAAAGCAGGATGTTTACCAAGATGAAGATTGCAACTAAACGTCTAAAGCAATGAAGTATGGGTCATACAAAGCTAGGAACCACGATATATGTCACCAACCTGTTCTGCACGTGGAAGGCCCGAATACAGAGGCAAAATAATTAACCCTGAAAATGGATGAGTTTATCAGATAGGAGTAGATACTAGGAACCACAAAGAATCGGGAATTGTAATGCTCCTGAAGGCTAAAACTAATACGAATACCCCAACCAGTTAAGAAAGAGATTTTGCAGTGAAGTTCTATAATTATTTAGAATACCCCTCCAAACATCTGAGCACAAGTGATGGATGTAAACCCAGTGATTTCAAAGGTGCACCTAGGCGCACAAGCAAGGCACATTTTAGGGGATGCACCTCAATGAGGTCCTAGGCGCAACACTTTAACCTAGTGCGCCTTATGCTTCAACCCAGGTGCATTTTTTCTGTTCTTTTATTCTTAACAGCTGGGTTGGAGACTCTGCCCCAGACCCCCCCCCCCCCCACCCCCCACCCCAAGCCCCTCAAGGCAAGCCCAAACAAGTCCATATCAGGGTCTTAAATTCTTAACCCCTATAAAAAAATATTAGGATGAATGAATGAGCAACAATAGAAAATAGGGGGTTTTTCAGAGGCCAGAGATTTTTTTCTAGGGATTAAGAATTTTAGACCCTAAATAAGGACTTGTTTGGGCCTGCCTCAAGGGGCTTGGTACATAGGCAGCTCGTAGAATAAGGAATGCATAATGTTTAACATCACATTAGCAATTTGAAGTTGTAGACAGATGTATTGTATGTACTGTACACAGGTTTAGTGCCCGCAGGGGTATTTTTGTAATTTTGTAGACCTCTTGTGTTGTACGGCCAGTATAGTATAAATACAAATGCTTCACTCGCATGAAGCAGTTCTTTTGAGGCCTTAAGTCTGCAGCCTCTTCTCTTCTCCTTCTTCTTCCTTCCTTTCTTCTTCTTCTTCTTCTGCCCGCAGGGGTATTTTTGAAGTTGTTGACAAATGTATGGTATGTACTGTACACAGGTTTAGTGCCCGCAAAGGTATTTTTGTAATTTTGTAGACCTCTTGTGTTGTACGGCCAGTATAGTATAAATACAAATGCTTCACTCGCATGAAGCAGTTGTTTTGAGGCCTTAAGTCTGAAGCCTCTTCTCTTCTTCTTCTTCTTCTTCTTCCTTCTTCTTCTTCTTCTTCTTCTGCTCAACATGGTATCAGAGTAGAACCGACCAGGCCTGGAAAACAACCAGCTGAAGTCTCTCTCCACTGCTGCGTAGAAGCTATAGTCCTGATGCTCGAAGACAAGAGGAAGCATTCTCTAGTGCTGCGGTTAGTCTCCACGGCCGAGTAGGGTTCTGCTACAAGAAAGCTGGCTGTTCAACTTCCTAGCGCAGAAAAGGGTTCTGCTACAAGTTTTTCTTCTTTATCCTCCAGCCCAGGTGCTGGTAACTGGAGTTGCTCAGCTAAAAAGACTGTAGAAAACCATCCCAGATGTACGAAGAAGGGTTCTGGCCTGCAGAGAAGATTGAGTCCATGAGTGTACTGCCTATTCACAGTTCGGGTGACCTAGGTACTGAACTGAAGTTTCTCTGTTTATGGTTCTCTTCTTGCACTATTTCGATGGACTGTTAATGTCCTAAAATCTGAGTAGGGACTGTTCGGCTGTTTTTTTTTTCCCTCCTCCAACTGTGTGTTGCTCTATTCAGCTCTCTAAGGGACTGTTGATGACCCCTAAACCCTAAGTGACTGTTCAGCTGCCCTGGAGAGTGGATATCAGCCAATTAAGTGTGGTGAACCACCACTTGTATTGCTGTTCCTACTGAGAGAGCTTCATGAAAGTTGTAAAATTGTAGGTCATTCAGACCTGGTTACACTGCAAGTGCAGTGTTCGTATATTGTTCTGTGGACTCCTACAAAGTGTAGATCATACAAACTAGTACTGCAGCTGCATTGTTTGTACTTGGTTCTCTGTGAAACCGAAAATCAGCAAGTGCCTAGTTGTGGACTGTAGCAGCTCTATAAGGCAGTGTGCCTTTGGTATTGTGTACTTCTAAACCTAGAATCATGAATAGTGAAGATTCAGCTACATCCGGAATCTCCACAATGCTGAATGGAATGAGTGGAAGCAGTGACCTATCCTTCCCTATGGTTGTTGTTCCTCTTGATGGGTTAAATTACCTAGAGTGGTCAAGAGGGATCAAGTTATACATAACTGCAAGGGGAAAAATAGGCTACATAAATGGAAGAATCAAAGAACCACCTTCTGGAAATGCAAAACATGATAGATGGGATCAGGAGAATAGTATGGTTATGTCATGGCTTTTGATCTCCATGCAACCACAAATAAAGAAGAACTTCATGTGGGCTGAAACTGCAAATGAGAGCTGGGAATAGGCAAAATCCACATATTCTGAACTTTGACACTATGCCAAGATTTATCAACTGCAAGCAGCCTCATCTACTTGTCAACATGGGGAGAGAAGTTTATCAGTTTATTACTTTGACTTGACCACTAGTTGGAAGGAGTTGGACCATTACCAGAATATTGATTGGAAGTGTGATGAAGATGCAAAATTGTATAAGAAACTAGTCTCACAGCAAAGAGTGTTTGCCTTTAAACATGGTCTCAATCCTATCTATGAATCCATCAGAGTACAAATTCTAGGTTCTAAGGATCTTCCTTTAATTCAGGAGGTCTATGCTCTTGTCCAGTCTGAAGAGAGCAGGAGAAACTTGATGAATAGCACTGGAGATGATGCAATTGTGTTGGCGGCAAAGGGGGGTACCTCTACTAGTGGTGGACCTTCTTCCAAGAGAGGGGAACTCTAGAAGAAAGCAAAAGATAAGGAAAAATTCTGGTACACTAATTGTCAGAAGCCCCGGCACACCAAAGATACTTGTTGGGATCTCCATGGGAAACCAAAGTGGGCTCAGGATCTACCTAAGAAGCAAGGCTCAAAGGTAATTAGAAGGCCCAGGCAACAAGGTACCAAGAAAAACCACATGGCATACCTCTGAGGGTTTTTGGTTGTGTTTCCTTTGTTTACATTCTTGGCCCTTATCGCAAGAAATTGGATCCTAAGGCCAAGAAATGTGTTTTTCTTGGGTATGCTCAGAACCAAAAGGGGTATTGCTGTTATGACCCAGTGTCGAGGAGCAGATTTGTCACTATGGATGTTACCTTCTTTGAATCCACCTTCTTCTTCTCGAGTAGTTCTCCTCAAGGGGAGAGTTTTGGGGAGGAAAACTCACAATCTGTTCCTCAGTTCCTCTTCCTGTTTCTTTGGTGCCTCCATCAGTTCAGCTAGCACCTGCATCAACTCAGCCAGCACCTGCACCTCCAGTTTCATTACTTGAGCCACTACGAGCAGCTTCACAGAAATATCAGCTCCGGCAGATGATGGTTGACTCCACGCATCCTCAACCCATACCACTCTCTGCCAGTCCTTCTGAAACTCCAGATTCGGTAGATACAATTCCAGGTATTCCTCTTGAGCCTAAGCCTGTTATGTTTTCCGATGATAATGTTCCTGTCCCTAACACCATTGTTGCAGTTGATCCCACTGACCTTGATCTTCCCATTGCACTTCGTAAGGGGAAGAGAAAGTGTACATCCTACTGCATTTCACACCATCTTTCCTACTGTGCATTTCTTTCTTCCCTGGATTCTATGCCTATACCCAGGAATGTTACTAAGGCTCTCTCCAAACCAGAGTGGAAAACAGCCATGCAAGATGAGATATGCTTTGGTCAAAAACCAAACTTGGGAAATAGTTGATCTTCCCCCAAACAAGGAGACAGTCAGAGGTAGATGGGTATTCACAGTGAAGTATAAGGCTGATGGCAAGATAGAGAGGTACAAGGCAAGGTTGGTAGCGAAAAGGTATACTCAGACCTATGATGTTGATTATCTGGAAACCTTTGCACCAATAGCTAAGATGAGCTCAGCTCATATCCTTTCATCTCTAGCAGCCACCTATTCATGGCCCTTGTTCCAACTTGATGTCAAAATGCCTTCCTCAATGGTGATTTACAGGAGGTATATATGGACATTCCAGCAGGCTTTTATGAAAATGTTGGTAAAGGAAAGGTGTGCAGACTTAGAAAATCTCTACATGGACTGAAACTAGGGCTTGGATTGACAGGTTCAGAGGGGCACTCATCCATTTTGGATACACATACACAGTCTGATCACACCCTCTTTGTGAAAAGGAGAGATGCTCTGGTGTCGATTCTAATTGTGTATGTGGATGATATAGTGGTGACAGAAAATGATCTGGAGAAGATTGATGATCTCAAAAAATCATTGCAGCAAGAATTTGAGATCAAAGATCTTGGTGAGCTCAAATACTTCTTGGGGATTGAAGTTGCAAGATCCAAGTATGGGATCTTCATTTCACAGAGAAAGTATTTACTTAACCTACTATGGGAGACTGGGAAGCTGGGGACCAAACCAGCAAACACTCCTACTGATTCAAAACACAAGTTCAACACTGTCAGTGTTGTGAGTCAGTACATGCATGCACCTCAAGTTCAGCACTGGGAAGCTATTGAGAGAATACTTGCATATCTGAAAAAGCACCCTGGCAGAAGCATTCTTTTCTCAAATCATGAGAATCTGAAGCTAGAATCCTATAAAGATGCAGACTGGGCAGGATGCTTAGATGATAGGAGGTCTACATTTGGAGACCTATTTCCTTGTGAATACAGTGCAAAAATCTTTCCCAACAATCCCATTGTGTTGAAGAGGTGCTTTGGTTTAGGGTTGATGAGGCAAAAAGAAAGAAAAAAAAACAAAAGAAAATTGAAAAAAAAAAGTGAGTGTATTCTATTTTGCATGTTTTTGTAGTAGGATCCCAAATCGTTGTTCTTGGGAAGCTTTGTTGACAATCTGGGACCAGGAGTATTTTTGTCATTTTATAAGTCAAATTCTGGTCAGGGGCAGTTGGGTGCATATCTGTTGGGTTTTGATCTCTTGGGTCTTATTGTAACAAAAGTTATATTTTTGGGGGTTCATTTGAAGTTAGTTTTGTTCTTAAGGAGTTGCTTGTTAAAGGGAAACATTCTAGGGGTTTATGTGTAAATATTTTAATTGGCTTTACCAGCAAGCCATTGGATTTTATGAAAGAGAATGGGGGCTGTTTCTGGAGGGGTCTTTTGGTTCTTTCTCTCTTGTTAGAGCTGTAGCTCAGCCCCAGCTGGGGTTTTCAAGTATTGGGAGCTTGGGTTTTGAGGAGTCGACCCATTTTGAAACCTTCCAATCCCTCTATCGCTGTGTGTCCACGCAAGAGGCCAGCTTGCTACCATTGTTATTGTAGCGGAACTGTTCCAGGAGTAGTTTTACTTCAGGTTCAGGTCTGAAATCCCTAAAAATCCAACTTGTTTTATTGTTTTTAGCTTGGTATTTCTTGTGCTTATTGCTGTATACTTGAAGCATTGCTTATAATTTGTTTTTTCTGCCCAACTCAAATGGTATCAAAGCAAGTTCTTTCCTTGGGTTTTCTTCAAAGTTCATCTCCTTGTTGTGTTTTGCTATATTATTATGGCTGCAAGGGGTGGTAGAAGACCACAACATGTCACTGTAGAGGTTTTCTAAGGGGATATAAGAGGGCTGCAAGAACAAATTGAACATCATTGCTCAACTTGTAGCTCAAAATGCTGCTAGGAATGGTGACGTAGCAAGTGATTTAGGGCTAGGAAGAAGACAAGCTCCTAGAGTTAATGAACAGCCCACTGACATTATTAGTGAAGAATCAAGTAAAGACATTAAGTAACCTGAAGGCAATCAGCATGAAAGGAATAAGAACCAGCGGCAGAAAGACCGAATAGTGCAAGCTTTACAATCCAATCAAGGTCATGGTGTTCAACTTCATATTAATGAGTTTGATGGTGAATTGGAACCTAAAGAGTTTCTAGATTGGTTGGACAGCATTGGAAGTTATTTTGATTGGAAAGAAATGAATGAACAAAGAAAAGTGAAGCTTGTAACAGCAAAGATGTGTGTGACAGCCTTGGATTGGTGGAAAAAAATACCAAAGCAGCAGAGAAAGGAAGGGGAAAATAAAGGTTAATTTCCTAGGGAAGAATGAACGAGAAGCTGAAATCCCAATTCTTACCACCAAATTATAAGCAAATTCTTTACCAAAGGGTGCAGAATTTAAGGCAACGGGAAAAGAGTGTAAAGGAGTACAAAAAAGAGTTTAATAAGTTAACTCTTCGGAGTAATATGACAGAAACTGAATAACAAAAAGTTAGTAAATATATCAATGGTTTGAGGTTGCCAATACAGGATCAGATCATAATACACTGCCCATATAAAGTAAAGGATGCATATCAGCTAGCTTTGAAGGTTGAAGCTCAATTGAATCGGAGCTTGAGGCGAAAGTCCAAGGTACATCTTCATTAGTAGGCCGAAGTATTGGGGTTGGTAAGGGTCATGTGATCAACCAAATACGGCCTACAGTCCAAGGGACTCCAAATGCAATTAAGAGCAATCAAGGGCAGCCTACTGTTAGATGTTTCAGGTGTATGGAGTTGGGACATCGTTCCAATGAGTGTCTTAAGAGAAGGACTGAAGGGCAAACACATCTAGTTGATGAAGTCATTGATGAACAACAAGATGATATAGGCCATGTTGAGGATGGACAAGTGGTTGAAACTATTGAAGCTAATGCTTTAGAGGAAGAAAACTTGGATGGAGACATAGAGGGTGAATCTCTAGTGATATGGCATTCCATAGTTGCACCTAAAGAACCACTACTAGGGGAATGGTTGAGAAATAATATATTTAGAACACGTTGTACAACTGGTGGGATGGGAAGTTGTGTAACCTGATTATTGACTGTGGGAGTAGTGAGAATCTTGTTTCTCAAGAGATGGTGGATAAATTACAGCTCAAAACTGTTCAACATCCCCGACCATATTATATTTTGTGGTTCAACAAAGAAAATGAGGTAAGAGTTTCTTCTCAATGCTTAGTTAATTTCTCTATTGGTAATACATTTGAATAATTGGTATGGTGTGATGTTGTCCCAATGGATGCATGCCATATTCTTTTGGGATGCCCATGGCAATATGACCGTAAGATAATTCATCATGGGGACAAGAACACATACAGCTTTGTGAAATGCAATAAGAAGATAACTCTTAAACCAATGCAACTTGATTCATTTCCAAAGAAGGAAACCAAGCCAACCACTACTCTCTTCACCTCAAACAAATTGGCTCAAGAAGAAGGAAATTTGGATGTTGTTTATGTGTTGGTTGCAAAAGAAACTAGCAAAGAAGCACCTATTCCAGAGATGGTGAAGAAGCTACTTCATGAGTATGATGATGTGATGCCTAAGGAATTACCCAACGGCCTTCCTCCCCTAAGAGATGTGCAACATCATATAGATTTAGTGCCGGTAGAAACATTGCCTAACTTACCCCACTATAGGATGAGTCCTAAGGAACATGAGGAGCTCCAAAGACAAGTAACAAAGTTGTTGCAGAAGGGGCTGATCCGTGAGAGCTTAAGATCATGTGCTGTACCAGCTTTGCTTACACCAAAAAAAGATGGTAGTTGGCATAGGTGTGTTGACAGTCGTGTCATTAACAAGATTGCAGTTTGTTAGAGTTAGCCGAATAAGGGTAGATTAGTCAACTCACCTTGGTTAAGTTATGAGCTTATGTGGCAGTCTTATTAGAGGTTCTCTGTCCCATACTTAAGTAGGGGCAGTTTAGTCCTTGTACATTTAATTAGAAGCCTAATCACTATTAAGAGGTCGACTGATAGGGTTTAGCTATCAAGTTCAACAGTTCTTTCATCTTCTTCTTCTTTTCTTCTTCTTCTTCTCTTCTTCTTCTTCTTCTCCTTCACTTTCTTCTTCTCCTTACTGGTTCGGACTACTGTAGCTACAGTAGAAACATGGTATCAGGGCGTGACAACTTCAGTTTGTGACCTGTTTCAGTTCGTGACAACTTCAATTCGTGCTTCAGTTCTCTCCTTTTCTTCTCTGGGCTGTCAATGGAGAAAAGTGGTTCGTCCCAGGCCCGAAACATCACAGCTCTTCTTTTTTCTGGTGCACAGAACCTCCTTTCCTAAGAAAACAACTTCAGCAGTGAATGGTTGGCTGAAGCTCTCAAACGAAGGTTGGTTATCTCTCCTCTGTGTGCTGTTGGTATTTCTGGGTTGAAAATCTTCAAGAACTTGAGAGGACTGATCAGAACCTAGAGAACTAGGTTGGTTGTTGCCCTGGTTCTTGGAAAAATTCCAAGAACAGGCTGTGTTTACAGTGACCAAATGGTGTAAGGGCTGCTACTGTAGGTGGGCGAATGGTGCAAGGTGTAATGCAATGGTACTAGTTGAGTTTTTGTTGGTCTTGTGGTGCCCTCTTAAAAGTGTTAAAGCAAGTCTGTATTGTGTGTGACAGTTATGGCTGTGTGGTGGTGCTTGTGATGCACAAACTCTGTTGAGTAGTTGTAAGAGAGCTTGCATGTGGTTAGTAAGTGCTGAATTAATGTCGGTGTAGTCTGTGTTTTTTTTTGTGAAATCAGTAGTGGTGTGGATAAGAACAAAGGCGTGTGTATCTATCATTGTGTTTAGGGACTGCTGTAGGTTTTGGAACATCAAACTCTTGACAGCAGCACTTAGTTGGTGATTGGGAATTCAGATTAGAGGCAGCATTGAAAGAGTATCATGGCAGCAATGGGAGATGGCTGTAGTGATCAGAAACCTAGTGTGGTGGTTTCCTCTGACTATATAGGTGTACAGATGACCTCAATTAAACTGAATGGTGAGAACTATGTTCCATGGGCCAAGTCGGTGGAAGTTTTTCTCAAGGCAAAGAGAAAAGTGAAGCATGTGAAAGAAGATAAACCATCGGCTGACTCTCCAGGGTTTGATGATTGGGAACAAGAGGATGCTCAAATCATGACATGGCTATGGAACAGTATGGAACCCAAAATAAGTGCCAACTTCATGTTCTTAGATACAGCTAAGGACATATGGGAACATGCCAACAAGCTGTATTTTCTGGGCAAGATAATACTACAAGGGTATATCAGCTCTATCAGGAGTACTTTGGTCTACAACAAGGAAATAAAATCCTAGAAGAGTACTATGCCAGTATGAAGAACCTCAGAAATGAACTCAATGTCTATCATCCTCTCACTCTAGATGTTAAGGTTCAGCAACAACAGAGGGAACAACTAGATGTCACAAGGTTCTTAGTGGGGTTGAAATCAGAGTATGAACCAGTTAGGGCCCAAATATTGGGGGGCTCTACCCTTCCTACGCTTGAGGAAGTGTTTGCTCGGCTTCACAGGATTTCTTTGGGACAGACAGAGAATCCCACACAGTCTGATAGATCAGCTTTTGTGACAGCCAGAGGAGGTGGACGTGGTACGAAAGGGGGAGGACATGCCTCCCGAGGAGGTCGTGGTGGTTCCATATTTGGCCGTGGTGGTGGTCGTGACTCAGGGGGAGGTCGTGGCAAAGAAAAAGGCAGCTCTACAAGGAAGTGTACCCACTGTGGCAGGGAAGGACATTCCGTAAATTTCTGTTATGATCTTCATGGCCGCCCTCCCTCTAAATGGGCCAATCATGCTGTTGCTGGTGGGGTTGATGTCAGTGATAATCAACAGGCAGACCTAACTCCTTCCACATCTACATCTGTTTCCGAAAGGGAGATGGTGAGTGTACCGCGTGATGAGTATGAGCGGTTCCTTCAGTCCACTTCACAGCACACTTGCTACTCTTGCCCACTCAGGTATAGCTTGCTTGTCATCTAAAACCTCTCCTTGGATTATTGACTCTAGAGCCTCTGATCACATGACCAGGACTCCAGGTGTGTTCTCTTCTCTCTCTGAAACTTCCACATCTCAAACTGTTACCCTTGCCAATGGTTCCTCCTCTCCCATCTGTGGTGTTGGCAATGTTGACATGGCTTCTCTTTCTTTATCATCTGTTCTATATGTCCCTAAGTTTCCATTCAATCTTATGTCTGTTAGTAAATTAACCAAGACTCTTAACTGCTCTGTTACTTTTTTCCCTTCCTCTTGTGTTTTTCAGGATCTCAGGACGGGGAAGAAGATTGGTGGGGGGCATGAAGCCGGTGGATTGTATTACCTTGACGGTGGTGGATCGTCAGTTGCACTTTAGACTTCACTCACTCCTCTACAGTGGCATTGTCGAATGGGACATCCTTCTCTCAAGGCACTCAAGATACTAGTTTCGTCTTTGAGTCATTTGTCAGTGTTACAGTGTGAGTCGTGTCAGTTTGGGAAACATCGTCAGGTTTCCTTCAGTCCTAGAGTTGAAAGTCGTATGTTGAGTCATTTTGCTTTGGTTCATTCAGATGTTTGGGGCCCGATCAAAATAGTCTTATAATGGTTACAAGTATTTTGTCACTTTTATTGATGATTGTTCAAGAATGACATGGATTTATTTAATGAAAGAAAGGAGTGAATTATTTTCCATTTTTCAAAAATTCCATGCTAAAATACGTACACAATTTGGTGTTCCAATCAAAGTTCTTCGTTCAGATAATGGTCGTGAATATTTTCTAACTTCCTTTCAACAGTATTTAGAACAGCATGGCATCATTCATTAAACTTCTTGTGCATCCACTCCTCAACAAAATGGGGTGGCTGAACGGAAGAACCGTCATCTCCTTGAAACAGCTCGGTCTATTCTTCGTCATATGAGTGTTTCTAAACGGTTTTGGAGTGATGTTGTACTTACTGCATGTTTCCTCATTAATCGGATGCCCTCCTTTATTCTTCATGGTCGGTCTCCCTTCTCTATCTTGTTCCCCACCTTGTCTCCCTTTCCATTAACACCTCGTATCTTTGGCTATGTGTGCTTTGTTCACAATCTGAGTCCTGGAATAAACAAGTTGGATGCACGCTCCATTAAGTGTGTCTTTCTTGGCTACTCTCGGACTCAAAAAGGATACAAGTGTTACAATCCCATTACTTGGAAGTGTTATGTCTGTCCTGATGTCACCTTTTTTGAGTTTGTTCCCTTCTTCTCAGGAACTGAAGCATCTTCGTCTCCACCTTTACTTCCTCTTCCTCTTCCGGTCAGTGATCCCGTTCCGGGTGTTCCTGTTGGAGTGGACTCGTCACCTCATCCAGTGCAGATCCCTACACGACCACCAATTCGGCAAGTGTATACACGTCGAACGACACCGGCCCCTCCTCCAGCTTCTACCTTGTCCGCGGATCCTGTTGTTGCTCCTGTTGCTGAACCTTCAGGACTTGACCTACCCATTGCCTTACGGAAAGGTAAATGTAGTTCTACTCTCCATCCCATTTCCAATTTTGTTTCAGTATCTCGCCTTTCCGCCTCACATCGCCAGTTTGTTTCACTATAGTCATCTATTTCCATACCTAACAATGTCCAAGAGGCTCTTAGTTCACCTGGGTGGAGGCAGGCAATGGAGGAGGAACTCTCTGCTTTTCAGCATACTCATACGTGGAAGCTCACTACTCTTCCTCCTGGTAAGCATGTTGTGGGTTGTAAATGGGTGTATATTGTTAAATACTTGCCAGATGGTAGTGTGGAGCGTCTGAAAGCTAGACTTGTTGCTAAAGGGTATTCACAGTTGTATGGAATGGACTATATGGAGACCTTCTCTCCAGTGGCTAAGATTATCTCTGTCTGTGTGTTAATTTCCCTAGCAGTTATGTATGATTGGCCCTTATTTCAACTTGACATAAAAAATGCCTTCCTTCATGGTGACCTTATAGAGGAGGTATATATGGAGCAACCACCTGGGTTTGTTGCTCAGGGGGAGGCTGGAAAGGTGTGCAGACTGAAAAAGGCACTTTATGGGTTGAAACAATCGCCTCGTGCTTGGTTCGGGAAGTTTAGTGAAGTGGTGAAGAATTTTGGAATGAAACAATGCCAGGTTGATCACTCAGTGTTCAGCTATGACTCAGAAGCTGGAAAGATTTTATTAGTGGTCTATGTAGATGATATTGTCATAACTGGCAGTGACAAATTGGGGATCAACAAACTCAAGGTCTTTCTGCAAAATCATTTTCAAACAAAAGACCTTGGGACATTGAAGTATTTCTTGGGTATAGAAGTTGCTAGATCAAGACAAGGTGTAAACCTGTGCCAAAGAAAATATGTTCTCGATCTATTGGACGAAACAGGACTGTTAGGTGCAAAACCAACTGAGACTCCTATGGAACCAAATGTTAAGTTGAGTAGTGATACGGAGGAAATATTTGATGATCCTGGAAGGTATAGACGACTAGTGGGGAAGCTGAACTATTTGACTATCACGAGACCAGACATCTCCTTTGCAGTCAGTGTGGTGAGCCAATTTATGCAGAACCCTCGTATATCTCACTAGGATGCAGTTCTTAGAATTGTAAGATATTTGAAGGGAGCTCCAGGCCGTGGGCTATTGTATAAACTAGGAGGAAAACTTGAAGTAGTTGGGTACACGGATGCAGATTGGGCGGGCTCTGTGTCTGATAGAAGATCTACTACAGGTTACTGCACATTTCTTCGAGGAAATCTTGTGACGTGGAAGAGTAAAAAGCATACGGTTGTGGCTAGAAGCAGTGCTGAAGCCGAGTACAGAGCCATGGCACACACTACATGTGAATTAGTGTGGTTGAGGAATCTCCTACAAGAAATCAGGTTCCACATGGGTAAACCTATGAAGTTGTACTGTGACAATCAAGATGCGCTCCATATCTCATCCAACCCTGTTTTTCAGGAGAGAACAAAGCACATAGAGATTGATTGCCACTTTGTGAGGGAGAAGATTCTTACTGGAGAGAAAAGCACAGAACATGTAAGCTCAGGTGATCAGTGGGCAGATTTGTTTACAAAAGCCTTAAGCTCAGGGAGAGTGAACTATATATGTAACAAGCTGGGATTATATGACATATATTCTCCAACTTGAGGGGGAGTGTTAGAGTTAGCCAAATAAGGGTAGATTAGTCAACTCACCTTGGTTAAGTTATGAGCTTATGTGGCAGTCTTATTAAAGGTTCTCTATCCCATACTTAAGTAGGGGCAGTTTAGTCCTTGTACATTTAATTAGAAGCCTAATCACTATTAAGAGGTCGACTGATAGGGTTTAGCTATCAAGTTCGACAGTTCTTTCATCTTCTTCTTCTCTTCTTCTTCTTCTTCTCCTCTTTCTTCTTCTCCTTACTGGTTCGGACTACTGTAGCTACAGTAGAAACACAGTTAAATACAGGTTTCCCATACCCCACCTGGATTGTCTAATGTTCCTAGTACCTTTATGAGGTTCATGAGCCAAGTTCTAAGACTGTTTATGGGGAAGTTTGTGGTATTTTATTTTGATGACATACTCATCCACAGCAAAGATCATGACAGCCACTTAGAACACTTGAGAGCAGTCCTACAAGTCTTGAGACAAAATCAGCTATATATAAATTTGAAAAATTGTATTTTTATGACAGATCGGTTAGTGTTTTTGGGGTATGCTGTTTCAGATAAGGGAATTGAAGTGGATCAAGAAAAGGTTCAAGCTATTCAAGAGTGGCCAACACCAAGAACCTTAACTGAAATTCATAGTTTCCATGGGCTAGCAACATTTTATCGTCGATTTATAAAGAATTTTGGCACTATTGTGGCACCCATTACTGAATGCTTGAAAGGATGTGAGTTTACTTGGACTACAGCAGCTGAGAAAAGCTTCCAAGAGCTAAAGTTGAGGATGACCAAGGCTCCAATACTAGCTTTACCTGATTTTAACAAGCTCTTTGAAGTTGAATGTGATGCATCCCATGTTGGGATTGGAGTTGTCCTTAGCCAAGAAGGTCGTCTAGTTGCTTACTTTAGTGAAAAACTCAATGATGCTAGAAGGAGGTATTCCACTTATGATGTTGTGTTTTATGCCATTGTACAGGCCTTGAAGTTTTAGAGGCATTACCTTATCCAACGGGAATTTGTGTTGTATTCAGACCATGAAGCATTGAAACACCTTAACTCCCAACAGAAGATAAAGGGAAGACATGCTAAATGGGTTGATTTTATACAAGAATAAAACTATGGTTTGAAGCATAAGGCAAGACAACAAAACCAGGTAGCCAATGCACTTAGTAGGAGAGTTCACTTGGTGACTACAATATCTACTAATGTTGTGGGATTCAGCTTCATCAAAGACCAATACCAAGATGACCCTTATTTTGGCCCTATTTGTGGAAGCTATGCAGCAGGTGACAAGAACATTCAAGCCAAGTTTGTGTGGAATGATGGTTACTTATTCATGGGCAATAGGTTATGTATTCCATCAAGATCTTTGAGGGCATTACTCATTGCTGATTTGCATTGCAAGGGACATTTTGGTTGCAAGAAGACACTTGAAATGGTCTCCAAAAGGTACTTTTGGCCAAGGCTACAAAAGGATGTGTTCTACTATGTTGATAGATGTCAAAAGTGCCAAATATCTAAAGGGCAGCATCAAAATACAGGTTTGTATCTTCCCTTACCCATAACAAAAGAACCATGGACTAATATTTATATTACTATGTATTTTGTGTTGGGGTTGCCAAGAACAATTAGGGGTAATGATTATGATTCTATTTTTGTTATGGTTGATCGTTTCTCTAAAATGGCCCACTTCATTGGTTGCCAAAAGACTTCTGATGCTTCTCATGTAGCTAACTTGTTTTTTAAAGAAGTTGTTCGGTTGCATGGATTTCCAAAGCCAATTACGTCAAATCGTGATACAATATAACACTTTTGGAGAACTTTATGGAAGTGCATGGGTACTACCCTACAAAATAACAGTACATTCACCCACAAACAGATGGACAAACTGAAGTGGTTAACTGAAACTTGGGCAACTTGTTGAGGAGCCTTGTTGGAGATTACTTAAAGCAATGGGATCTTATCCTACCATAAGCTGAGTTTTCGTTCAATGATTCACTTAATAGATCTACAGGGAAGACTCCTTTTGAGGTTGTGTATGGCCGGTCACCTAAATGTGTTGTTGATCTAGCTCCTATAATAGGGTTGTGGTGAGTGAGTGATGATGTTGACGCTTTAGCTGAATCCATTCAAGAGATTCAAGAGAATGTACGACGGAAGCTGAAAGAAAGCAACCAATGGTATACAGAACCTAAGGATAATCATCATCGAATGAAAGAGTTTCATGAGGACGATCTAGTCATGGTTTATTTGCGGACTGAGAGATTTCCTGTTGGGAGTTACCATAAGTTGAAGCAGAAAAAGATTGGTCCATGTCAAGTGCTGAGACGGTTTGGTGACAATGCATATGAAATTGAGCTACCAGCTGATTTGTCCATTTCACCCATTTTTAATGTAGCAAACCTCTTTGATTACCATGGAGATCTAGAACCAACAACCAAGGTTGAGAAAGGGCAAGCACAAAGGGCCAGCAATTCTGATGAGTTTGAACAAGTAGAGTGTGTAAAAGATGTTCGAGTCACCAATACTCGAAATGGGGCTTATTTTAGGTTCTTGGTCAAGTGGAAAGAGAAGCCATCAATAGAGAACTCTTGGATTAGTGAAGAGGAATTTATGAGGCTAGATGGAGACATGTGCAAGGCTGTTAAAATTTCTATTCGCACGGGGTCGAGCTCTTTTTAACCCAACAATAAAGATGAGGCAAAAAAAAA
Organism: Nelumbo nucifera; assembly: GCF_055504915.1. Classification (NCBI taxonomy): domain Eukaryota; kingdom Viridiplantae; phylum Streptophyta; class Magnoliopsida; order Proteales; family Nelumbonaceae; genus Nelumbo; species Nelumbo nucifera. The sequence continues at coordinate 19,403,233 of NC_142649.1, forward strand.
GAAAAAAAGTGAATGTATTCTGTTTTGCATGTTTTCTGTAGTAGGATCCCAAATCGTTGTTTTTGGGTAGCTTTGTTGACAGTTTGGTACCAGGGGTGTTTTCGTCATTTTATAAGTCATTCTGGTCAGGGGCAGTTGGGTGCATATCTGTTGGGATTTGATCTCTTGGGTCTTTTTGTAACAAAAATTATATTTTTGGGAGTTTGTTTGAAGTTAGTTTTGTTCTTAAGGAGTTGCTTGTGAATGGGAAACATTCTAGGGGTTTATGTGTAAATATTTTAATTGGCTTTTCCAGCAAGCCATTGGGTCTAATGAAAGAGAAGGGGGGCTGTTTTTGGAGGGGTCTTTTGGTTCTTTCTCTTGTTTGAGATGTAGCTCAGCCCCAGCTAGGGTTTTCAAGTATTGGGAACTTGGGTTTTAAGGAGTCGACCCATTTTGGCACATCCAATCCCTCCATCGCTGTGTGTCCACGCAGGAGGCCAACTTGCTGCCATTGTTACTGCAGCGGAACTGTTCCAAGTGGAGTTTTACTTCAGGTTCAGGTCTGAAACCCCTAAAATCCAACTTGTTTTGGTTTTTTTTAGCTTGATATTTCTTGTGTTTATTGTTTTATACTTGAAGTGTTGCTTGTAATTTTCTCTTCTGTCCACATCAGGGGTTTGGCACCAAAACCTCTGATCCTGTTTGAAGGTTAGCATATCTACCATCTGATTGGTCTGCTCAGTTTGGAATAATCCTTTGAAGTGGTTTGAAGGTGGTTTGTCCTGGAGGGGTTCTTTCTGTTAATATTAAGGCATTGGAGGGCATTGCTCTTGTTATAAGGCTGTCAATGGGTCGGTCCAACCCAACGGACCTGAACCGATTGGGCCGGTTCTGGTTCCAGGAACTGGAACTGACAGGTCAGTTCCAGGTCCTGATATAGGGTCCCGATTACTATCAATTCGAAACTGGTTCCACCTTGTGCCAAACCGATTCAGAACCAACCCAATATATACCGGCGCTGGATCTGCAATTATTGGTCCTGACAACCTTAGTGTGGCCATCCATTCTAGCAGCCGTTCTCTCTCTGACATTTCAGTTTTGGTGGATATCATTCAAGGCAGGATATTGGCACTTCTCTCGTCCCTTTGTGTAACACTCCTTGTCCTGACAATGGTTATTCTTTACTGGGAGTGTTTTATTTGGTTAGTAGACAATTTACTCTCATATTTTGGGGAAGTGATTGGAACAAGGCTTCAAGATTTTTTTGATTGGCTGGGTTGGTAGCACACGATCTTTTGATTTTAAGAAAAACTTGTTCATGTTTCTAGGAGGTATATGGCCTTCTCCTAGATACACGTGACCCTTCAAATTATGCTTTTTTTTGCCATGATTTGGGGCTTACCATGGAAATTGCCATCAACAAAACCCCTCATTGGATTCTTGATCTACTATTGAGGGAGTCAATGCTTGCTGAATTTATCTCTGTAGGAGGAGGTTTATTCCTCCTTGGCATTTCCAAATTTTATGCTGCTTGTAGAGGATTCTCAAGTGAGTTTCTCCCGGTGCTCATGATTTTCTTTTTTCTCAGCAAGTTTGGTCTGGTTTATGTGTTTTTCACTTTTCTTGATGTTTGTGCTTCTATGATTTATGAACATTTAAAGAATGAATTTCACCCATAAGGCTTCAAAAAAAAGTGTGAGAATTTAAGATAACAAGATCCTTATAACGTAATACAGAAGGCATGAGTCTGCAAACCTTAAAAGTTACTAGAAGAACTTGCTGAAGGAACCTAATTACTTGCCTGTTTGTATTTTGAGTTAAAAGCCAAGGGACTTCCTAATCTCACTTAAACTCAGTATACTAAGAATGTGCCTTCAGACATTTACTAAAAATAGAAAATTACATTATTTCACAATAATAATTATGGGGATTAGTAGGGGTACAATAATTGTTACAAATAATACATCCCATAGGAGCAATTTTTACCTGACATAGTAGAAAACAGTTTTCCCAAAGACTGCTCATTATAGCAAATTAGACCCTTTTCTAATCAATTTTTTTCTTCCCGGTATGCATCACCCTAGACCTAAAAGCATGTACTGCCTAAAAGAGAATATGGCTATTTTACTTTGTGATGTACATCCTAGTCAAATGCAGATGAGATTAAAGCCAAGTACATTATAATATGGTCTATCTAGTAATAAGAAAAAACAAATAACATAAAGAGATTGATTATTGATCAAAATCAATGATACCTTGTGGTCCTTGACCCTTCATTTCACTGTAACTACATATGTCAGACGCAACATAATAGGATACATGGCATATCCCTACTGCATTGTTTTGTTGCTTACATTTCCTCCATTCGATATTAATAATGACATGCTTCTAAAAGTTATTAAATAAAGCTTTCTTGCGTTTACTAATCTTAGCTAAATCTCCCAAAACCCAAAAATCAGGTGGGTCCAACTATATAAATAATAATACCTGACATGCAGTCCATATACCACCTTTTGAAGAATAGTTAAGTTTTGTATTGGTTATGTAACATAGACAAAATGCATCATAAAATAGTCAAGAAAGCCCTAAGCTACAAAAATGAAGTGAATGATGGAATAGAACTTGCATCTATTAATTTTCCAAAATAAAAGAAAATAATAAAAGATAAAATATACTTCTACAACCATTTCAGCTTAAAAGCATGTATATGACTATGAAATAACAAATAAAATAAATGCTCGAAAAAAGTTACCTGAGTGCTTTCTGTTATTATGAACTTCTTCTGTTAGTAATTGAACAGCAGCATCAATATCATCTTGACCTGTAAGGAATACCAGAATATCGCCCATGGGTTCCTAAACAACAAATTTAAATTGATAGTGAATGTGAGATGATCATGCATGACAACTGAATTCAGGTTAAGAAATGCCAAGTATCAAAGGGGGAAATATTTGTGTTAATATGCAAAAGACTGTTAAAAAAATGTTTGGATCTATTAGTGCTTCTAGATGAATCATAACATAAATTGGCAGTAGTTAATGACTTAAAAGAAACCACAATGTCTCAAAGAACAGGACCCAACCCTGTCAGTAGAACTAATGTCAACAATTAAAAAGATACACTTAGGATGTCACCCAAAGAATTAGAGATAATTCAATGTAGCCATTTCTAGTACCTTGGTTCAATAACTCATAACAAGGGAGAGATTGAAAAGGATGTCACTCAACGAATTAGGAAGGATTGGCAAAATGGAGGGGTGTATCTGGACTTTTATGTGTAGGCAAATACCATTTAGATTAAAAGGAAAATTCTATAAAACAGTTGTGAGGCCAGCTAGGTTGCATGGAACAAAGTGTTGGATAGTCAGAAATATGTCCAGAAAATGAATGTGGTAGAAATGTAAATGCTAAGATGGATGAGTGGAAAAACTAGAAAGGATAGGATTAGGGATGAAGTTATCCATAGGAACCTAGGAGTAGCTCCAATAGGTGGTAAATAAGAGAGAGTAGACTAAGGCCCTGTTTGGCGCGTCTTTTCGGGTGGGCTATCAACTTTTTATAAGCCTAGCAGCCCGCATTTTGGCATTTTCCTGTTTGGTTGAGAAAAGATCTAGCTGCCGAAAGGTGCAGCCTCGAAAAGAACTGCAAATGGGGCAGCAGAAGTTCTAGCTGAACAGGGAGTTGACAGACCAAATCTATTCTGGGCCAACCTGTAATCTTCATTACCAAGGGATGTGGGAATCCTCCAACAGTTGTACTAAGTTTTAATTTTTAATATTTAATGAAATCTTTTTGCTGATCAAAAAAAAAAAGAAAGGAAATCAAGATTTTTCTAGAAAAAGAGAGAAGTGTGGAGGTACATTTGGTTAAACATTGGAGAAATTAGGCAGAGGTAGCAAATAGCTCTTCAAAGAACAAACTAGAACTCTATGTTTAGTTACCTCCTACTGAAGACTTTATCAAACTGAATTTTGATGATAGTAGTCCAGGTAATCTGGCTCCTTCTGGCTTTGGGGGTATTTAGCAAAAAAGATGGCCATATTTTTTTGTTTTGTACTCAGGTCCGGTGGGGGAGGGAGACTTAATAAGAGATAAATTCCTTACTGTAATTCAAGGTTTGCTAACAAAGGAATGGAACTTGAATAAGCTGATTGTAGAAGGGGATTCCAAGTTGGTAATGCGATGGTTAAAGAAAATGGAGTTTGTCCTTTGGGTTTATAGAGATGAAAATGAAATAAAGAAGTTTAAATGGTTAACTAGCAACATGACCTTGATAATACAATGGACTAGAAGATTGCCTGATGGATTGGCCAACACATTAGTTGCAACCTGTTTTTATGTTCTTATATGAGAGGCTGCATCTTGGACCTCTCTAAGGGTGGCATGTACCAATTGTATATATTGCTGCTATTTAATAAAATTGATTACTCTTACCTATCAAAAAAACACCATGAAAGTCCAAAACACACAATCTCTACAAACACAACACACCGAAAACACCCCACCCTACATCAAGCTGAAATTCCCTATTCACTCCATGGTTGTCAATGCATTGTCAAGGCAGCTAGGCACCTTTGGTTGGGTGCCCCGCCTGAACACCTTGACTTGTATCAAAAGGATGCATGTCTATATGACTAAGTGCCCACTTAATGGCTTAAGCAACAAAAGTACAAGGCAGAAATCTTATTATAATATTATTGGTATGTGTGATGATATAGTTACACTGTGTTTTAAGGCTTTACTATGAAATATAAAAGATCCAAGGGTTTTGAGAAGACAGAGAAAGAAGGATAAGAGAGGTTTCTTCTGTTTTCCTTTAACTACTCTCTTGCCCTTTGTGGAAAAATAAAGAGGAAGAGAAGAAGAAAGGGAGAGAAAAAAATACTGCTGTATTGATAGTGTATTGATAAAACATGTTGAGCATAAAACTTAAATAAGAAAAGATAGGAGAGACAAACTCCTAGGATCTCTCTCAATTACTCCTAGAATCTCTCTCAATTAGGGATTGATTAAATCTTTCCCTTAATCCTAGGATATGACTTTCCTAATTTTATTCAAATCTAATCTTTCCTAAATTTATTCAAATCTGTAATCAATCAAATCAAATCTTTCAAAATTTGCAGCAAATCATATATTTCTTAATTTGCCGCAAATCATATATTTCTTAATTTGCCGCAAATCATATCTTGTCGACACTCCCCCTCAAGTTGGTGCAAAGATATCTATCATGCCCAACTTGCTAACTTGAAGTTCAAATGGCTGTCTCAACAAGCCCTTAGTCAAAACATCTGCAGCTTGCTGAGTGGTTGGTACAAACGGAGTGCAAATTATTCCTTCTTCAAGTTTCTCCTTTATAAAGTGTCTGTCAATCTCAACATGTTTAGTCCTGTCATGTAGAACCGGATTATGAGCAATGCTGATAGCTGCCTTGTTATCACAATACAGTTTCATAGGAAAACTCACTGGTCTCTTAAGATCCGCACCCTCTTTAGCCAAAGAACCTCACACACTCCTTGAGCCATTGATCTGAATTCAGCCTCAACACTGCTTCTAGCAACTACACTTTGCTTCTTGCTTCTCCAAGTAATTAAATTGCCCCAAAAAAATGTGCAATACCCCGAATTTGACCTTCTATCAGTGATTGAGCCTACCCAATCCGCATTTGTATACACTTCAACCCTCTCTTCTCATTTTTCTTGAAGAATAGTCATTTTCCTGGTGTGCCTTTTAGATACTTAAGAATTCGATACACAGCTTCAAGATGTTCTTCGTACGAGGAGTGCATAAATTGACTCACCATGCTCACAGCGAAGGCAATGTCAGGACGTGTATGTGACAAGTAAATCAATCTTCCTACCAGCCTTTGGTATCTACCTGCATCTACTGGAACCCCATCTTTAACTTCTCTTAGTTTAGCCTTAACTTCTATCAGAGTGTCTGAAGGTTTGCATCCACTCATTCCAGTTTCTTTCAAGAGGTCAAGAATATATTTTCGTTGTGAAACCACAATGCCCTTCTTTGATCTAGCCACTTCCATTCCAAGAAAATACCTTAGCTGGCCTAAGTCTTTAATCTCGAATTCCTTGGCTAAGCTCTGCTTTAGTCTGCTCATCTCTTCAATATCATCTCCAGTCATGATTATGTCATCAACATAGACAATCAGAACCGATACCTTGTCTTCGGTGGATCTTTTTGTGAAAAGAGTATGATCAGATTGTCCTTGACTATATCCTTGACTTTTAACGAACCTTGTAAATCTTTCAAACTAGGCTCTGGGAGACTGTTTTAAGTCCATATAGAGACTTTTTTAGCTTGCATACCTTAGTTCCAACCTTCTCAGTGAAACCAGGTGGAGGCTCCATATATACTTCTTCTTCCAAGTCTCCATTCAAAAAGGCATTCTTCACATCCAGCTGATTCAGTGGCCAGTCAAGGTTAGCTGCAACAGATAAGAGTACTCGAATTGTATTTAGTTTCGGCACTGGAGAAAAGGTCTCAGAGTAGTCCACTCCATACGTCTGATTAAAGCCTTTAGCTACTAGGCGAGCCTTATATCTCTCCAAGGATCCATCTGAGTTGTACTTCAGAGTGAACACCCATTTACAACCAACAATTGTCTTTCCTTCCGACGGATCCACTTTCTCCCAAGTAGCATTCTTTTCCAAAAAGCTCTCATCTCCTCAAAAACAGCTTATTTCCACTCAGGAACATTTAGAGCCTCCTGGATACTGTTAGGAATGGAAACACTAGACACTTGTGAAATAAAGGCACAATATGAAGGTGAAATATTTTTGTAAGATACAAAATTTGACAGAGGATGTTTTGTACAAGACCTAACACCTTTCCTAAGAGCAATGGGAAGATCAAGCTGACTGGAAGAATTAGAATTACGTGGAGGAATATTTTCAGGTATTTTTGGAGAATTATCATGAATTTCATAATCCACCCTCATATCAGATTCTTGTTGATGTTGCGGAATAGTGCCTCTCCTTTTTAGTGCTAGATGTTCCCTTGAATATACAAGGCCTTTATACTATTTCGCACGCATTTCTGTTGTTTCAGCTTTTTTATTTTGAGATGGCATCACCGAAGGTTGTTCATGTTCAATATTTAATTCATTTGTTTCCACTGATTTTGCATTTTTTGCCTTTCTTTCGGTGACTGGTTGTGAGGAACATCATTATGGACAAATTCAAACATTAAATCAGAACCATCTAAAAGGCCATCTTCACTAGTGTTGCTCTCCCCCTAAAGATGGGAGTGTCTGTAGTAGGGGGTTCCTTCAAAGAATGTGACATCCATAGTCACAAACATCCTTTTCAAAACTGGATCAAAGCATTTGTAACCTCTCTGATTAGTGGGATAGCCCACAAAAATACATTTATGTGCTTTTGGATCAAGTTTTGAACATTTAGGATCATGGTTATGAACAAAGGCCACACTTCCAAAGATTTTTAAGGGAATGTTTGTCACTAGCCGAGAGTTTGGAAAACAGTCAGTGAAAACCTGTATGGGTGTTTTAAAATCCAAAATTCGTGTAGGCAGTCTGTTAATCAAATAAGTGGCTGTTAAAATGGCTTCTCCCCAAAGATACTTAGGAACCTTAGTTTGAAAACTTAGGGCTCTAGCAACTTCAAGGAGATGTTTGTTTTTCCTTTCAGCCACCCCGATTTGTTGAGGTGTATTATTACACGAACTTTGGTGTACAATTCCTTTCTCAGCAAAAAAAATTCCCTAACACATTGTTAAAAAATTCCTTTCCATTATCACTTCGAAAAATTTTAATCTGAGTCTGAAATTGTGTTTGAACCATGTTATAGAAAGTTTTAAACACGGTTTCAACATCTGATTTCTCTTTTAAAAGGAAAACCCAAGTGACCCTAGTATGATCATCAATAAAAGTAATGAACCAACGCTTTACAGAAAGAGTTGTTACTCTAGAAGGACCCCAAACATCACTGTGAATCATGGTAAATGGTTTTGATTTTTTATATGGTTGGGACGGAAAAACAACTCGATGATGTTTTGCTAATTCACAAGATTCACACTTAAAACACGAATGATTTTTATTCATGAATAACTTGGGAAATAGATGCTTTAAATATTGAAAGCTAGGATGTCCTAACCGATAATGCCATAACAAAACTTCACTGTCACTAGAAACCGAGATAGAGCTGAAACAAGTCTGTTGGTCTTGCCTTCCAAAGGTTGATCCTTTATTAAAGAGGTAGAGGCCTCCATCCAGTTTAGCACCCCCAATCATCTTCCCCGAGGTTGAATCCTGAAATTCACAACAAGAAGACCAAAAATTAACCAGACAATTATGATCAAGGGTTAGTTTGCTGACAGATAAGAGATTGTATGATAGGTTAGGAACATGTAGAACATCTTTAAGATTTAGAGAAGGAGAAATAGACACAGTTCCTTTCCCAACAACATTAGAAAATGAACCATCTGCAATTTTAACCTTTTGATTCCCTGCACAGGGTGTATATGAAGAGAATAATTGTGAAGTGTCGGTCATATGATCAGTTGCACCTAGATCTAATATCCAGGAGCCATTAGATTTGGTACAAGCAATGGCTGCAGTGAAAAAATTACCTAACTGGGCTAGAGAGCAGGATGTGTTGGAGTTTCTTAACGGTTGAAATTGAAACATTTTATACAAGTGCTCTATTTGTTCTTTTGTGAAAGGAAGAGACTCCGAGGATGATTGCTGCCTTGGATCCGAATTGCTTACTTGAAGCGCGTGGACATCTCCCCCTGACTTGTTGTCACTGTTTGATTTTTTCTTCCAACTTGCTGGTTTCCCGTGCAGCTTCCAGCAGGTTTCCCGAGTATGCCAGGGCTTTTTACAGTGATCACACCAAGGTCTTTGCTTTCCTCCTCATTTATCTCCGTCTACGTCTGCACCTCGGGCCACAAGAGCGGACCCTTCATTCTCAGTTTTTGTTTCATTAACATTCTTCAACATCACTTGCCGTCGTGCTTCTTCTCTACGCACTTCTGAAAAAGCTTCTCTTATAGTAGAAAAGGGCTTTCGCCCTAAGATACGTCCTCGAACCTCATCGAGTTCTTTATTCAAACCAACCAAGAAGACAATGACCCGGCCTCTTTCTATCTTCTTTTTGTACCGAGCACTATCACTCAGACTTTCCCATTCTTCTTCAAATAAATTTGCTCCTGCCAAACAACCATCATCTCATTATAATAAGCAGTTACGTCACGCTAACCTTGTTGCATCTTCCACATTCGGGTATTTAGTTCGAACAGTTGTGAATGATTGTCCAGATCTGAATAGGTTTCCCTGACAACTTCCCACACATCACGAGCAGTCGGCAAGAACATGAATGGTTTTCCAACCACAGGATCCATAGAGTTGATCAGCTAGGCAGTAACCATAGAATTTTCAGAACACCACTGCCTGTACTTTGGATCATCAATGGCTGGCGGTTTTACTTCGCCATTCAAATAGCCGAGTTTACCTTTGTCGTCGATCACCAACCGCACAGACTGAGACCACTCAAGATAAATCTTTCCATTCAATTTGTGCATGGTAATCTGAAGTGAATTCTCAGAGAGAGAGATGGTCGCTGACTGAATACCTCCCTCCAAAGATGTCACACCACTGGTAGCATCCGAAGAGGCTGAACCAGAGCCAACCATGGCGGCCTTAAAATTCATGATCAGACCCTAAAGCTCTGATACCATTTGGAAAAATAAAGAGGAAGAGAAGAAGAAAGGGAGAGAGAAAAAATACTTCTGTATTGATAGTGTATTGATAAAACATGTTGAGCATAAAAGTTAAATAAGAAAAGATAGGAGAGACAAACTCCTAGGATCTCTCTCAATTAGGGATTGATTAAATCTTTCCCTTAATCCTAGGATACGACTTTCCTAATTTTATTCAAATCTAATCTTTCCTAAATTTATTCAAATCTGTAATCAATCAAATCAAATCTTTCAAAATTTGCAGCAAATCATATCTTGTCAACACCCTTACATTAAATAGAACAGTAACTCCACCCTTTGTTCATTCTCTTTTCTTACGCTCCATCTTATTCTTAAACTTTTATTTGTATAAAACTATAGCCTTCTTGAGTTGCTAATTTGATATGAAAGTGATGTATAGTATATATACTATTATTTTTGAAAATATTGAAATTAAAAGATTGTAAATACTATTGTCTTTAAAATATGAAGATTTGCCATATATGAGAGAAATTTAATGTTATTAATAAAGAGAACTGCTATTCTTTTCATTTTATATGTCATGCTGATTGGCATATAAAACTTAGAAAATAATTGGGAATTTAGTTTCTTATTTTATAAAATTCTAGCGCCTAGGCAACAAGGCAACTAGGCACTCCACTATTACCTAGAATCGTCTAAATGCCTTAACTATGATATGGTGCAAAGAGTCAATAAAGTTGTGTTGGTCTTTGTCCAATAGAACGTAGAATTTAATCCAGTGGCCAACTTCTTGACTTCCCTCATGAGATACCTATAATTCTTAGCTCCCAATATTGTTATTAAACCAGCCCACTACCTTTAGTCACCCTCCAACATTATAATTCCGTAGCTTAAGGATCAGCCCAACCTTAGGCCCTGCAAAACAATCAAAAATTCATCAATTATGACATCATCCTATAGGTCCTAAACAACCCCTTCAACCACAATATCTGTGAAGTTTATCATCTATTCATCTTTGCCAGTCTCAATCCTTGCAAAATGTCGAACTTCTTTTTTCTTATTGAGTTCCCACTTCCGGTAGGACTTGAAAATAGAACTATGGATGACCTAAACTAATATCTAAATAACCTCCTACCCCCAATTATCTTGGGCTACCCAAACTACAGCCATCAAAATTATGTGTCAAGTGATTACTCCACACTGGTTGCCACTGCCTTTGATGCACTAGCCACTTGGTAGATGATCTTTCTACCACTCACCAATCTCTTATGTATGTCCAATGTTTTCAACCCATCAAGGACCCAATCACAATACTGGATCAGGTCAACCTCCAACCTGATAATTTATAAAAACTGTTGACTTGGTAAATGACTCATTGGCCCAGATAGTTGAACTACTTACCTGTCTGACCCATTCAATGGGTCACCAAATTCTCGACTTATTTTTTAAAGCTTTTATGTTGATGACATCATGGGTTGACCAATTGACCCAGATGGTTGAACAACTGACCCATTGATCTGGAAGGGAGAAGGGTTCAGGCTCTGGATCAGATTTCAAAATACTAAGCATATCATCCACTGAAAACGGGGCAAATATATCCATTGGTCTTCAGCCAATGCACCACATTAACTTTGATGCATCAAAGATCATTTCCATGGATCAATTCATTCCATTGAAAATCCTTGGATTAATCTCCTCCCTAACTGTCTAGATTGTTATAACTCAGGTCTGCCTTAGAGTTCGGCCTGACTGAGTTCAGTTATGTAGAAGAAGAAAAAGTGATAAAGAAAGAGAAAGAGAGAAAGAGAGAAAGAGAGAAAGAGAGAAGAGGGAATTCTGGTTCGAACTGAAGGAGTCAACTTTACTTCTCCCAGTCGGCCAATAAGTATTTATATTATTATTAAAAACATAACTGAAAAGACCTATGTGCCCTTACTTAAGTTAAGAGCACAAGTTTCAACACAACATTACAGATCAGCAACATCAATCAAGGTATAAAGACAGAAATACCCCTACGCTAACACTTTTCCCCGACTCAAGCCTTTTGTAAATAAGTCAGCCCACCGATTTCCTGTATTAACATGTGTAGTGTCTAACTCTCCATTCAGCACCTTCTCCCTCACAAAGTGACAGTCAACTTCAATGTGCTTGGTTCTTTCATGAAACACTGGATTAGAGGAGATATGAACTGCAGCCTGATTATCACAATAGAGCTTCATTGGAGTGTTAATGTTGTACCCTACTTCCTGTAGAAGATTCCTTAGCCACACTAATTCACAAGCAGTATGCGCCAGAGCCCTATATTCTGCTTCTGCACTGATTCTTGCCACAACCGTCTTCTTCTTACTTTTCCATGTCACCAGGTTACCTCCCAGAAACGTGCAATAGCCTGTAGTAGACCGCCTATCAGACATAGAACCGGCCCAATCAGCATCAGAATACCCTTCTATTTCAAGTTTTCCCACACTCTTGTATATCAGACCGCAACTCGGGGGCCCTTTTAGATACTTCACAATTCTCGGAACCGCATTCCAATGAGGAATCAGAGGTTTTTGCATGAACTGGCTTACCACACTAACTGCAAATGAGATGTCTGGTCTGGTAATGGTTAGGTAGTTCAGTTTGCCCACAAGTCGTCGGTATCTGCCAGCGTCTTTAAACACTTCACCCATATCACTGCTTAGCTTGGTATTTGTGTCCATGGGTGTTTCAGCTGGTTTGGCACCCAACAAGCCTGTTTCTTCCAGCAAATCAAGCACATACTTCCTCTGGCACAGGTTAATCCCATACTTGGATCTCGCTACCTCTATCCCCAAGAAGTATTTCAGTTTACCCAGATCCTTTGTCTGAAAGTGATCCTGCAGATAAGTCTTCAGCCTGTCAATACCAATGTTATCATTCCCAGTAATAACAATATCATCTACATACACCACCAACAGTATTTTTCCTCCCGGAGAGTCATGACTAAATACAGAATGGTCAACTTTGCACTGTTTCATGCCAAAATTCTTTACCACCTCACTGAACATACCAAACCATGCTCGAGGAGACTGTTTAAGCCCATATATAGCCTTCCTTAGTCTGCACACCTTACCATCCTCCCCCTGAGCAACAAACCCTGGAGGTTGCTCCATGTAGACCTCCTCGAGTAAGTCACCATGCAAAAAGGCATTCTTGATATCAAGCTGATATAGTGGCCACTCATACATGGCTGCAAGAGAGATCACAACACGAACTGACCCTATCTTAGCAACCGGTGAGAAGGTCTCTGTGTAGTCAATGCCATAGGTTTGGGAGTACCCTTTTGCAACTAATCGCGCTTTCAGGCGTTCAACACTACCATCAGGCAGATACTTAACCGTATAAACCCACTTACAACCAACAGCTTGCTTCCCAGGAGGAAGAGCAGTGAGGTCCCAAGTATGATTATGATGAAGGGCTGAGAGTTCTTCTTCCATGGCACGGCACCACCCTGGAGAGGAAAGGGCTTCCTGGACATCTTTAGGAACAATAACTGATGATAACAAGGTAACAAACTGGCGATGGGAAGCGGAAAGGTGAGTAAGAGAAACATAATTAGAAATGGGATGAATGGTGCAAGTACGTTTACCTTTCCGCAAAGCAATGGGTAGATCAATCTCAGAAGCTAAGTGGGGGTCCGGTGCCGGATCCGTCGACGGAGATGTAGCCAGAGGAGTAGCAGCTGGTGCACGTGGGCGATGTGTATACACATGACGGATAGGTGGGCGTTCAACAGGTGGTGGCACCGGAGGCAAGGATTTGGTCATGACTGGAACAAAAGGAGGAGGATCGACAACGGGAAGTGGAAGAGGAGGAGGTGATGAGGAGGAGGTGATGAGGAAGAAGCATCACCAGACCACAAAAAGAACGGAGTAGACTCAAAGAAACTGACATCAGCACACACAAAAGACCGTCGAGAACCAGGATGGTAACACCTATACCCTTTCTGGGTCTGAGAATAGCCAAGGAAGATGCACTTGAGAGAACGGGCATCAAACTTGTCGTTCCCGGGACCCAGATTATGGACAAAACAGACACACCCAAAAACTCTCGGCGTAAGAGGGAACGGAGACAAAGTGGGAAACAAGACCTGAAACGGAGACTGACCATCAAGGATGAACGTGGGCATCCGATTAATCGGAAAACAAGAGGTAAGCACTGCATCACTCCAAAAAGGTTTGGGAACATGCATGTGATGCATTAGGGATCTTGCTGTTTCAAGGAGATGGCGATTCTTTCTCTCAGCCACCCCGTTTTGTTGTGGGGTGTAGGTACACGAGGTTTGATGTATAATGCCATGTTGGTCCAGGTATTCCTGAAATGGCGAGGATAAATATTCGCGGCCATTATCAGAACGAAAAACTTTAATGTGGGTACCAAATTGGTTACGAATTTCAGCATAACATTTTTGAAACATGGTAAACAATTCACTTCTTTCTTTCATTAAATAGAGCCACGTCATCCTTGAAAAATCATCCACAAAAATGACAAAATATCTGTATCCATTATATGACATTACTTTATAAGGACCCCAAACATCTGAATGAACTAAAGAAAAAGGACTCGACACACAGTTATCAACCCTAGAACTAAAGGGAACACGATGGTGTTTCCCAAACTGACACGACTCACAATCCAAAACAGAAAGCTGACTCAAGGACGGAACCAAGGACTTCAATACTTTGAGCGACGGATGACCAAATCGGCAGTGCCACTGGAGAGGAGAAAGAGATGACTGGAGAGCTGTTGAAGTTCTACCACCACCACCGTCAAGATAATACAGTCCACCTGCTTCATGCCCTCCACCAATCTTCATCCCCGTCTTGAGATCCTGAAAGACACACGTAGAAGGATAAAAGGTAATGGAGCAGTTAAGTGATTTGGTCAGCTTACTAACAGACATAAGGTTAAAAGGCAATTTAGGAACATACAGAACTGATGAAAGGGATACAGGATCTAGGTCAACATTACCAACACCACAAATTGAGGATGTGGAACCATTAGCAAGGGTGACAGATTGTGATGTTGAGCAATGAGATAAGGAGGAAAACACACCTGGAGTTCCAGTCATGTGATCGGAGGCTCCAGAGTCAATGATCCAGGGATTGGGTGTAGATGCCAGACAAGCCATACCTGAGTGAGCAAAAGTCGCCGTGTTCCGCTGTGATTGGATAAACCTCTCATATTCATCACGGGGAACACTCACCATCTCCTTCATGGGACCATCTGTGGATGTAGGAGGCAACTGGTCAGATGAATGATTCTCCTGTCTAAATCTGGAACTTGAGTCACTGGTCGCGGCATGATTGGCCCAGGGTGAGGGAGGGCCATGTAAATCATAACAATAGTTGATGGTATGTCCATCCATACCACAATGAGTGCACTTCCTCGGGCCTGAGCTACGTCCTCTACCACGGGCTCCCCCTGAATCTCTGCTCCCAATACGACCACCACCACGATTATAAGTAGACCCACCATTGCCACTTCGGCCATATGCAGAACCACTACCAACACCACGGCCAGACTGAGCTCCCCGAGCTCCACCTCTACCACCACGGCCTCTCGATGCAGCAAAGGCAGATCTATTTGAGATATTAGAGTTCTCAGCAGATCCGATAGAAATCCTCCGAAGTCGAGCAAATACCTCTTCTAGGGACGGAAGAGCTGATCCCCCTAATATCTGAGCCCGTACTGGTTCATATTCAGTCTTTAGTCCCACCAAAAATCTAGTCACATCAAGCTGCTCTCTCTGTTGTTGCTGAATCTTGACATCAGAAGTGAGAGGATGATAGACATTCGACTCATTACGTATGTTCCTCTTGTTGGCATAGTACTCCTCAAGACTCTGATTGCCCTGTTGCAGATTAAAGTACTCTTGATAAAGCTGATAAACTCTGGTTGTATTGTCCTGCCCCGAATACAATTTCTTCGCATGGTCCCACACATCTTTGGCAGTGTCAAGGAACATGAAGTTCACACTAATCCTGGGTTCCATACTGTTCCACAACCATGTGATGATCTAAGCATCCTCTTGCTCCCAGTCTTCATACTCGTGAGAGTCAGAGGAGGATTTCTCCTCTCTGATGTGTTTTACCTTCTTCTTTGCCTTCAAAAAGACTTCAACGGATTTAGCCCAAGGCACATAATTCTCTCCATTTAACTTAATGGAGGTCATCTGAACATTCAGGTAGTCTGTAGGCACCATCACACTAGGTTTATAATCATTATTGTCTCCCATTATGTTATCACCAATTTTGCACACTTGCTGAATTCTATTATCACTGGATCTGCACACTACACACCACTAGGTCACACCTGTCACACTGATTGCAGCACTAATTGTTGCTGGAATGTGTGCTCTTTACACCACAAACCCTAAATCACACCAGTCACACTGATTTCAGCACTTGTTGCTGAAAAGTGTGCTCACACCACAAACCCTACTCCTACAACTACCTGAAATCTCACCACTATATGATCATATCTCTTCCTTCAAAATGCATAAAGAAACCAGCATAAACCCTAGCACTTACTGGCCAAAACCCTAGCAAATGGTCTGAAACACACCTCCTATTTAATCCATAACAGATATCATGAACTGAAATCTCTTACCTTATCGCTGAAGTAACACCCATGCGAGCAGGAGAGCAGTCCACACACAACAACCGCTTCACACACAACAGCCACACACAGTTCGGCCCTCTATTCTTCCTCTACTAGGAGAGGGCGATCTCAGAAATCACAGCAACCGACCACATACGACTTGACTGGAGGCATAGAGACCCCCAAGGGAAGAGGGCAATCACTCCTTTTCAGCCCTTTCCCTTATCTCCAATCGAACACAGAAAAAAAGAGGAAAACCCTAGATAGGGTGCGCAGAGAATGAACCCTAGGCAAGCAGAAATCTAGGCAGATTTAACCTAGCTCTAATACCATGTTATAATTCAGGTCTGCCTTAGAGTTCGGCCTGACTGAGTTCAGTTATGTAGAAGAAGAAAAAGTGATAAAGAAAGAGAGAAAGAGAGAAAGAGAGAAGAGGGAATTCTGGTTCGAACTGAAGGAGTCAACTTGACTTCTCCCAGTCGGCCAGTAAGTATTTATATTATTATTAAAAACATAACTGAAAAGACCTATGTGCCCTTACTTAAGTTAAGAGCACAAGTTTCAACACAACATTACAGATCAGCAACATCAATCAAGGTATAAAGACAGAAATACCCCTACGCTAACATAGATGACATCTGCTCTACTGCATCTCCACATTATCCCCCCACCCCATCCCAATTGAAAATCATTTATTTCCCTTCATTATCCACCATTTTCACCCTAAAGTAATAATTTCCTTCCTGGGTCCTGCCCAGATAAAACCAATTGACACCCTACCTAAGCTCCAATTCAACTTTCTACAATAAGAAATTAATCACAAGAAGTCAGCTCCTTGGGAATTAAATTCTCAAATTGCAGTCTTTCCATTCAGATCTTCCTCTTCTTCATATCAGGAGAACTGTAAATGCATGACATGGCAATGGATGAGCAGGTTTTTACTTTCACTTTTGTCTGTGATTGTTATGTGCTTTAGGAGAACTCACCCCTAAAAGCTAGCTGTTAGAGGGAGGGAACCCAAACACATATATACCCCACAACAGCATCCCATACTACCGATGTGGGATACCTCACATTAGCATCCCATACTACCAACATGGGACAAATGGATCGTAACAGTGATTGAAAGAAAACATGGCCCTTGATACAGCATATTGGTGAAATATGCATTCATGTAACCAACCCAAAATGGTTTGGATTTAAGTCGAAGTGAGTTGAGTAGGGATTCACTCCCTCATATCCGATAGCAGGAAGATGGTTGCAAAGAAAAGGCCACTATCCAAGACATAACATGTCAGGAAGCAATGGTCTTCCTTTCAAGCTGAAATAATTGGCATTCAAGAAAATGTAATATACTTCCAATAAAATTAAAAAAAAAAAAAATTGCTGCAGAAATTGCTAAAAAGAAACTGATGCAGGCTCCAAGCAATTAGGATCAAATGCATGCACAAGAAACTACGCCATAATTTGAAATACCCCCATGCTTGTGTAACCCATTTCTATCTTTCTTTTTTTTTTTTTTGATCAATAACCCATTTCTATCTATTACCCCCCCCCTGAAAAAAAGAAAAAAAAAGAAAAGAAAAGAAATGGCATGAATTGGAATACCATGTAACAAACAAACGGGGAGAGAAATTCATCCTCATTCATTTGGAAAGGACTACATAATCAGAACACACTAACTACCTGATCATGAATTGACAACACAGTTGAAACAGCAGCTTGAAGATAATCGGAGACAGGTTCCTCAAGATAATGAATTTGTACATTAAACCCTCTACCCTGACAGTCAAAGAAGATTAAGCTAGCCTTGATCAGGGTGCATCCTTTTTGTTGATGACCAAGAAAATGTTGTACAAAAACACTTGAATAACAAATGATGAAATGTCATACTTCTACTGATAGAATGGCAGGGTCGGTTCTTGGCTCCAAATCTTCTCCAGTTTGCCCTTTACGTTTCTTGCTGCTGATAACCAAGAAAGTAATAAGAATAAGAACATAAAAATGTGCATTCACATCATGAAACTGAAGAGATAAATAGGAGGCTTGCTTGGCTTAGCAAATAAACCAACAGAAATGTCCTCCACTTTATGTAATCAGGATATAGAAAGTCCACTAATATTGCTTGTTCCTCGTGATTGTTCTACAGATGTGGAGTTTGTGCCGCTTTGTTCAGGGTGCTTTATCCTAAAGCACATTATGTAGTAGTTTTTTATTGGTAACTGTCAAAATTTTACTGATGTGTGAAAAAAGGAATGAAGTAAAACAAAAAATAATGTCTGCTTAAAACCCCACATAGGTGATTTAGGATAGTCCCCACTGCCTTACTCACTTTCCTTCTTTTATTTACATTAGAATTTCAATCCCCTGAATTTCTGACTCCATATAGTTGGCATAAGGCTTGGATGATGATCATGATCATGATCATGATTATTTTATCAATAACTGAAATAAATTCATTAAATAAAATTTAAAGGAAGAGATAAACTCTCTTAACTCTCCCAAAACAGAATCACATGATTACTATTAGAGTTAGGTCTGCCTGTTTGACTGATAACAGTCAAGGAAAAGAAAGAAGAGAGAAAGAGAGAAAGGAGAAGAGTAGAAGAGAGGACAAGGAGGAAAAGGTCTGGTTCAAATGAGAGAAAAGTCAACCCTCCCATTCGGCCAAATCTGTTTTATATTACTAAAATATTGTGGAAAAGTCACATGTGCCCCTACTTAACTTAGGGACATTAGATCTAACATAAACTTATACATTAGCACCTAACCATAAGCACAAAGACAGAAATACCCCTACATACTCGACATTAACACTCCCCCTCAAGCTGGAGAGTATATATCATATAATCCCAGCTTGTTACATATGTAGTCCACTCTACCCCGACTCAATCCTTAGTAAACAAATCAGTCCACTGGTTCCATGTGTTGACATATGCAGTGTCTATCACTCCACTCAGCACCTTCTCTCTAACAAAGTGGCAGTCAACCTCTATGTGCTTGGTTCTCTCATGAAACACCGGATTAGAGGAAATATGAACTGCAGCCTGATTGTCACAGTAGAGCTTCATTAGAGTATCAACAGTATATCCCATCTTCTGTAGAAGGTTCCTTGGTCACACTAATTCACAAGTAGTATGTGCCATAGCTCTATATTCTGCCTCTGCACTGCTTCTTGCCACAACTGTCTGCTTCTTGCTTTTCCATGTCACCAGAATACCCCCAAGAAAAGTGCAATAGCCTGTGGTAGATCTCCTATCAGATATAAAACCGGCCCAATCAGCATCAGTATATCCTTCTAATTCAAGTTTTCCATCACTTCTGTATATCAAACCACGACCAGGAGCCCCCTTTAAATACCTCACAATCCTTAGAATTGCATCCCAATGTGGAACCAGAGGTTTCTACATGAACTGACTTACCCCACTAACTGTGAATGAAATGTCTAGCCGAGTGATGGTTAGGTAGTTCAGTTTACCTACCAGCCGCCAGTATCTACCAGGGTCTTCAAACACTTCACCCATATCACTACTCAGCTTAATGTTTGTTTCCATAGGTGTTTCAGTTGGTTTAGCACCTAACAAACCTGTTTCTTCAAACAAATCAAGAACATATTTCCTCTGACACAAGTTAATACCATGCTTAGACCTTGCTACTTCTATCCCCAAGGTCCTTTGTCTGAAAATGTTCCTGCAGAAAAGTCTTCAACCTGTCAATGCCCATTTTATCATTTTCAGTAATGACAATATCATCTACATACACCACCAATAAGATCTTCCCTGCCTAAAAGTCATGACTGAAGACTAAATGGTCAACTTGGCACTGTTTCATACCAAACTTCTTTACCACCTCACTAAATCTGCCAAACTATGCTCGAGGAGACTGTTTAAGCCCATAAATGGCCTTCGGTAGTCGGCACACCTTACCATCCTCCCCCTAAGCAACAAACCCCGGTGGTTGCTCCATATAGACCTCCTCGAGCAGATCACCATGCAAGAAGGCATTCTTGATATCAAACTGATAGAGGAGCCAATCATACATCGCAGCAAGAGAAACCACAACACGGGCTGAACCAATCTTAGCAACCAGGGAGAAAGTTTCTGTGTAATCAATACCATAGGTTTGGGAATACCCTTTGGCAGCCAATCTAGCTTTCAGTCGCTCTACACTACCATCAGGCAAGTACTTAACCGTATAAACCCACTTACAACCAACAATCTGCTTACCAGGAGGAAAAGTGGTGAGTTCCCATGTATGATTATGGGCCAGAGCTGGGAGTTCTTCTTCCATCGCACAGCACCATCCTGGAGAGGCAAGGGCTTCCTAGACATCCTTAGGGATAACAACAGAGGATAACAAAGAGATAAACTGGCGATGGGAAGCGAAAAGGTGAGTTAGTGAAACATAATTAGAAATAGGATGAAGGGTACAACTGCGTTTACCTTTCCGCAAGGCAATGGGAAGATCAAGATCAGATATTGGGGTTGAGGCTGGTGTGGGAACAGCTGTCGGATCTGTCGACGATGATGGAGCTGGATGAGGAGCTGGTACATGTGGGCGATGTGTATACACGTGATGGATAGGTGGTCGTTCAACAGGTAGTGGCACCGGAGGCAAGGACTTGGTCACAGCTAGAACAAGAGGAACATAACCCACAACTGGAAGAGGAAGGGGAGGAGGTGATGAAGTGGAAGAAACATCACCAGACCCCAAGAAAAATGGAGTAAACTCAAAGAAGGTAACATCAGCACACACAAAGGAACATCGAGAGCTGGGATGTTAACACTTATACCCTTTCTGAGTCCGGGAATAGCCTAGGAAGATGCACTTAATAGATCGTGCATCTAACTTGTCCTTTCCTGGCCCCAGATTATGAACGAAGCAAACACACCCAAAAATCCGAGGAGAAAGAGGAAACGGAGACAAGGTAGGAAACAATGTGGTGAATGGAAAATGACCATCAAGGATATGGGCATCCGGTTAATTAAGAAGCAAGAAGTAAGCACTGCATCACTCCAAAAAGATTTGGGGACATTCATGTAATGCATGAGGGATCGAGCTGTTTCCAAAAGATGATGGTTCTTTCTCTCAGCCACCCCGTTTTGTTGTGGGGTGTAGGTACACGAAATCTGATGGATAATGCCATGTTGGTCTAGGTATTCTTGAAATGATGAAGAGAAATATTCACGGCCATTATTAGAACGAAAAATTTTAATGTGAACACCAAATTGGTTGCGAATCTCAACATAAAATTTTTGGAAAATGGTAAACAATTCACTTCTTTCTTTCATTAAATAAAGCCACGTTATCCTTGAATAATCATCAACAAAAATGACAAAATATCTATATCCATTGTATGACATTACTTTATAAAGACCCCAAACATCTGAATGAACCAAAGAAAAATGACTCAACATACGGTTATCAACTCTAGGACTAAAGGGAACACGATGATGTTTCCCCAACTGACACAACTCACAATCCAAAACAAACAAATGACTCAATGAAGGAACCAAAGACTTCAAAATTTTCAGTGAAAGATGACCAAATCTACAGTGCCACTAGAGAGGAGAAAGAGATGATTGGAGAGATGTTGACGTACTCCCACTTCCATCAAGATAATACAATCCACCAACTTCATGCCCTCCACCAATCTTCATCCCCGTCTTGAGATCCTGAAAAACACACGAAGTGGGGTAAAAGGTAATGGAGAAATTACGAGACTTGGTCAACTTACTAACTGACATAAGATTAAAAGGAAATTTAGGGACATACAAAACCAAGGATAAGGATACAGGGTCCATGTTAACATTACCAACACCACAAATGGAAGATGTGGAACCATTAGCAAGGGTAACAAATTGTGATGTTGGGCGATGAGAGAGGGAGGAAAACACACCTGGAGTTCCAATCATGTAATCGGAGGCTTCAAAATCAATAATCCAGGGATTGGGTGTGGATGCCAGACAAGCCATACCTGAGTGTGCGAGAGTGGTCGTGTTCTGCTGAGATGTGGCCTAAACAAACCTCTCATACCCATCCCAAGGAACACTCATCATCTCCTTCCTAGTAACATCTGTGGATGTAGAAGGTATCTGATCAGTTGAATGACTCCTATCTGAAGTTACTATCACTAGTCACGGCATGATTAGCCCAAGTTGAGGGTAGACCATGCAAGTCAAAGCAATAATTAATGGTATGTCCATCCATACCACAATGTGTACACCTCCTCGGACCCGAACTACGTCCTCTGCCACGGGCTCCCCCTGAATCTCGACCTCCAGTACGACCACCACCACGGTTATATGTAGATCCACTACCACCACTCCGGCCATATGTCGGTCCACTGCTGCCACTACGGCTAGACTGAGCTCCCCGAGCTCCACCTCTAACACCACGGCCTTTGGATACTACAAAGGCTGATCTACCGGAAACATTAGGGTTCTCGATAGATCCAATGGAAATCCTACTAAGCCGAGCAAACACCTCTTCTAAGGAAGGGAGAGCTGACCCTCCTAGTATCTGAGCCCGCACTGGTTCATACTCAGATTTCAGCCCCACCAAAAGTCGAGTCACATCAAGTTGTTCCCTCTATTGTTGCTGAATTTTGACATCAGAAGTGAGGGGGTGATAAACATTCAATTCATTACGAATGTTTCTCATACTAGCATAGTACTCCTCATGACTCTGATTACCCTGTTGTAGATTAAAGTATTCCTGATATAACTGATATACTATGGTTGTATTGTCTTGGCCTGAATACAGCTTCTAGCATGGTCCCACACTTCTTTGGCAGTATCAAGAAACATGAAATTTACACTAATCTTGGGTTCCATACTATTCCATAACCATGTGATAATCTGTGCATCTGCTTGCTCCCAATCATCATTCTCATGAGAATCGGTGGAGGGTTTTTCGTCCCTTGTGTGCTTCACCTTCTTCTTTGCCTTAAGAAAGGCTTCTACAGATTTAGCCCAAGGTACATAATTTTCTCCATTCAGCTTAATGGAGGACATTTGAACATTTAGGTAGTCATTAGGAACCACCACACTAGTCTTACTATCACTACTGTCTCCCATTGCTGAATTCTGGTATTGCTGAATTCGGCACACTAGACCACACTACACACTGATTTCAGCACTTACTATCTGAAATCCCACCATACCTCATGACTACCTGAAACTTCACCACACTGTTTGAGGAACACTTCCCCTTCAAATCACACTGAAAACTGCACAAACCCTAGAACACTACAATCTGAAATCCCACCATACTGTCTGAAACAAACTTATCATTTAATTCACACCAAGAAAATGCATAGAACCTCTTACCTGATCACCCAAAAATCAGACCACACAAAGCACCCACTGCACCACACGAATCAACCCTCTTCTCTTCATCGATTAGGGGAGGGCTTCTTAGAAACTGCAGCAACCGACCACGAACACCACAACTGGAGGCATAGAAACCTCCAAGGGAAGAGGGTGATCACTCCTTTTCAGCCCTTTCCCTTATCTCCAACTGATGGCGAAGAAAGCAAGAGAAAACCCTAGACTGGGTGTGCAAAGAACAGAATTCTGGGCAGATCCGATTTGCTCAGTTCAGCTCTGATACCATATTAGAGTCCGGCTTGCATGTTTGACTGATAACAGTCAAGGAAAAGAGAGAAGACAGAAAGAGAAAAAGAGAGAAAGGAGAAGAGTAGAAGAGAGGACAAGGAGGAAAAGGTTGCATGTTTGTTGTCCTGTCTTCTTTGATTTTCATATTCGTTTTTCCTCTAACCTTAGTCTCTTTGAGGAGAAACCTCTTCCTCTCCAGTTGTATTTCCTTCCTCTAATGCCGTTCATCGCCACTTTCACCCCCTTCTATGACTATTGTTATTTTCTTCTATTTTTGGATGATTATTTACAATATTCATGGGTATATTTGATGAGAACTCATGAAGAAGTACCTGCCTTGGTACAATAGTTCCATCAAATGTTGTTGACACAGTTTGGAGTATGGATCAAGGTGTTCAGATCAAATAATGCTAGGGAATACTTTGAAAAAAAAACCTAGCATCCTATTTATTAGAGCATGGAGTAGTCCATCAGAGCAGTTGTACATATACTCCACAACAAAATGGTGTAACAAAAAGGACAAACAGACACATTGTGGAAGTGGCAAGAAGTATTATGGTGAGCTCTACAATTCCAATTTGTTTTTGGGGTGGTGCAGTTCTCACAACAGTCTTCTTGATTAATTGGGTACCCTCTCGTGTTCTTGGATATGCTACTCCTTTCAGCCTTATTTTTCCTGAGGGGGAGATGTTTCATGTTCCTTTGAAGGTATTTGGATTTGTATGTTTTGTCCATATCCTTGGTCCTCACCGCTCAAAACTGGACCCTAAGGCAAAGAAGTGTGTATTCCTTGGATATGCAGGAAATCAGAAGGGGTATTGTTGTTATGATCCAGTCTCAAGGAGTCGGTGTGTCACCATGGATGTAATTTTCTTTGAGTCCACACCTTTATTTTCGGGGAGTCTTTCCCAGGGGGAGTGCTTTAAGGGAGGAAGTGAGCAACCCACACCACTTCCCGTTCTAGCTCCTTTGCCTACTCCAATGTCTGACCCACCTACTCCACCTACTTTAACTACTTTATTAAATCCTACTTCTCAATTTTTTACATGATAGCGTCTACAGCAGCACCATGGAGGTTCATTCCATAGTAGAGGAACCCATGCCACTTCCAATTGGCTCATCTAAGATTCCAAATCGACTGACACAAGCCCAAGTATGCCTTTTGCTCCCTCTAATTTTTCAATTCTTGTTGATACCCCATGTTCCTAAGACCATTGTAAATGACCTAGACCTTCCTAGTGCACTACAAAAGGGGAAGAGAAAGTGCACAGCCCGTTGTACTTCACATCATCTTTCGTACAGTGGGTTATCTCCCTCCTACTGGGCTTTCCTTTCTTCCCTTGACTTTGTGTCTATACCCAGGACTGTTAATGAGGCTCTCTTCAAACCAAGTGTGAAGCGGAACCTAAAAAATGCTGATCCATACCAAGATTTTGGCACCCCAAAAATCCTAATGGAGATTAATAGGTTGCTTGATCTAACTACATTTGTTTGGCCCATGAAAAGTGGAAGAATAATGTAAAGATGTATAAGGGCATTATTGATTTGGACTGTTTAGAAAGAAAGAGATGCAAAAATCTTCTTAGAGAAGGAGAGAAGCAAGGAAGTGGTTAAGGAATGTATGATGATTGGAATGATTCACCGACTTAGAACAATGGACATCTTTTAAGTGGCTAAATGCTCGTCTACTAAGAATTTGGCAATCTTGGTTTGGGAGCCACCTCCTAAAGAGTATCAGGCTGAATTTTGATGGGAGTGGTCAAGATAACTCAGGCCCCTCTAGAGTGGGGGAATATTTAGAAATAAAGAAGGTAAGGGTGCAATCAAGCTGAACCGAGCCAAACTTTGACATATCATGGCTTGGTTTGACTAAAATATTACAAGGTTCGAGTCCAATTCAAACTCTATTTTCCGATTCGAGCTTGGTTCAATTAAATATCGACAAGCTTGAATTTCGCTCGATAACTTGAAAATGAGTATATGTTTATATTTTATAAATATATATATATATGATATACTTTTTATAAATATATAGTGCATTTTTATATTATATATAGAATATAAAAATATATTTTACATACAAATATATTTACATAATATATTATAAAATATGTATTATGAAAATAAACATAAGGCTGAGGTGTAGTTCAGAATTAAGATGCATAAGCCTCCTAAACACAAGTGGGTGTACACCTCCTTAAGAGGAGGGGGATGAGGAGGGACAAGAGGAAGGAGAATCTCATTTTTCTTTATTTTTAATAAAAATCTTTTATATTAAGAAGAATGAAGATGCATAACACTGGCTGAAAGGAGGATCTCATTTCCCTTCCCTTCCCTTCCCTTTCCTTTTCTTTCTTTTCTCTTTATTTCATTCTTTCT
This sequence comes from Nelumbo nucifera, assembly GCF_055504915.1. Taxonomy (NCBI): domain Eukaryota; kingdom Viridiplantae; phylum Streptophyta; class Magnoliopsida; order Proteales; family Nelumbonaceae; genus Nelumbo; species Nelumbo nucifera. The sequence goes on from NC_142649.1 coordinate 19,429,529, forward strand.
TTTTCTTTCCCTTCCCTTTCTTTTCTTTTTTCTTTCTTTTTGTCTTTTTTTCTGTCTTTTTGTATGAGGTGTGTGTGAGGTGCATGAGGCGTACACCTCAGAGATACCAACACCTCTGGAATACACCTCAAGGCATTTTGGAGGTGCCTTGCCTCCAGTAGTACACCTCTCACACCTTTTAAAACACTAATCTGGACTTAAAGGATGAGATTAAGATGTTCAAATGGTATATGACTATGAGAATTCAATGGGTAAGAAGATCAGCAGATCGGATGGCTGATTCATTAGCAAAACATGTGAATAGGGACCATTTATACTATGCTCAGTTGTAATTTAAATTTACTGTCTATTTTGTAATGTGAGCAGTCATATCTAGTTCCTCTTTGACACATGTTTAATAAAATCTTCATTACTTGTCAAAAAAAATATATTATTGATAGAGATTTCTTTTGAAGAGTAAAGAAAAATTTTATTAAAATGAAAAGGAAAGATACAAGCTGATTGGATGTCAAGGTAACACCAACTAGTTAGTCACTAAGAAACAAGTTTACATTACAAGCTGGAATCTCAAGAACATCCCAAAAATTTTCCATCAAATCTGAACCATTTACTTGCTCAAATTCTGGGAGGACCAGAACCCATCTTAAAGCAAACTTTCCAACCGAAGCCACCAAAACTTCAATACCATTTGTTTTGTCCTCGAACAGTCTTCTATTCCTTTCCTTCTATAAGTCCAGCACACTGCAAAAGGAATACAACTCCACTCTCTTTACAATGGAATGAGGCATCTGGAGTTGGGCTAGCCTTACTGCCTAACCCCTTTTCTACTATTAACATACAATATTACCAGCTTACCACCCCAATTCAGTTACACTAGCCCCATCATGCTAGTGGGTCTGCCTAACTATTGACTTATCTATTTGTCCAATTCCAAGTCACCAATAAATCCCTAACCAACTGCTCCGCTTCCCTCAAAGTGTGTCAATGATGCCATGCGAAAGTTGTTGGATCTGAGGGTATACACTGTCCAACACCATGTACCAAGACTATCATCCTTTAGCCACCTTAGTACTGTTTTGGAGTCCCCTTAAGCCTTCCGCCCAAGTTTAAACCTTGGAGAATAGCATACAGTTCAGTCCTTGTAGAGTCGCCTACCATTATTGGGCCTGAGTAGAGAGCAATTATAGAGCTTAAGTTGTCCCTGAAGACTCCCCCTATGCCACATAAGCCTGGATTTCCAAGGCTACACCCATCAAAATTGAGCTTGAATTGATTCAGAGGTGGGTACAAAATTCTTGAGATCTTCACTGTAGATGAGGATGAGTTTGCCACATACTGTCATCCTCTAATTCTGTCATCTTTTGAAAAAGGTGTAAACTGCAAAGATCTCAAGACCTTTAACCCAGTTCACCACCTTATGCAAAATTTTCAGACTTTCGAAACAAAATTCATCCTACCCAAGCAATAGATGCTGTAAATTTGGGAGTCAACAAATAGGGTAGGACCTGGATACAGGTAGTTGGCCAAGAACAAGATAACAAGTTATTGTGAGTGATAATGGAATTCCATAGAGGGATGCCTATGCTTAGTTGGGAGTTTTAAAGGCAGTGGCATTGAACATATTGAGGTTGAAGGGTAGGTTGCAAATGGTTGGCCATGTCTTTGCAAACTGTTGTTCAAAAAGCTCTTCAACGGGCTCCTCCTCTTCATTCTCTCACTAAAAATGGAAGTTCTGGAGATTCTGAACCATGGTCATTGAATATTCGATGGTTGCAAGCTTCATAAAGGTAGTGGCAACCTTAAAACCTTCTTGTATAAGAAATTGAGATGGTTAAAACTCTTCATATGTGAGTAACCCCTTTTTAGCTTTTAATGAAATTGCATTTTACTATATATACACACACACACACACATACTGAGAAAATGAACAAATTGAAACACCCAATCTAAGAAGAAATAGAAAAGCAGCACCAACTAACTAAACCAAGGCAACCCATCTTATCAACATACAATTAAATGATGAGGACAAAACCTGGTCTGGAAAAAAGAAGACATTGACTTGGCTTCAATTGTAGCAGATGATATTATCAGACGCAACTCAGGTCTACGTCGTTGGATCTGAATCCATGATAACCAGTTTAGCTTGCAAATGTACAGATTCAGCAATACAGACAAAAATCACCAATTAGTTGTAGTGGATTTACCTTTTTCAACAGGCCCAATAGGATATCAGTTGAAAGTGACCTTTCATGAGCCTCATCTACCATTATGACACTGAGAAAGGGGCACATTGACAGAAAATATGATAAAGAGAAATAATGTTATTTCTACCAAACTCTCAAAACTTCTAAAGGACTATAAATGCTCAAGTAAAAGAACCGGAGTATCTTGAGAACATTAAATTGAGAGGATAAAGACAGAAACTGTTTAGGTGAGTAATGACATAACATATTTAATGAGTGATAGTAAGTACTTCATGAAGAAAAATATACATTTCCACAAAGTGCATTGAAAGGTAGTTATAGTAGTAGGGTAATCCTCATTCTTTACCGCACAAAGCCACCACACAAGTAGGCTGTCCAAAGCCAAACTAAAGATCAAATAAAGGGAACATTGAATATAATCATACAGTTTTCAATGTCTCTTTTATTCTTTTTTTTTTCTGAACTCATGCACTGGATGGCTTTCTAAGGACATCGTTTCTTAGGGTAAAACTAGTAATAAACCCAATTTCACTGCAGTTGAATTTTATCAGTCATCTGTTCCTTCTTTTGTTTTCCTTTAATTCTTTATTGATAGGTATGAACATCCAACTCAGTTATACAAGGATTCCATCAATCAATATTCAAAATTTCAGTATTGCCGGAAAGATAACCTATACGATAAGAGGATAAATCATATGGAAGTAATGATGTAATTGTAAATTCTTTCCTATACTTGAATGAACAGTAAAATCCATGGAAGACGGCCAAGAGGCAACAATACTAATTAAATTTGTCTTTTCTGGACATTCATTCTAGATTTTAATGCTCCACACACCAATAAGCAAAAGCCTTGCTTTGTTTTTATCAACCAAAGCATCTTTTCATAATTTGAACCCTCCCATATTACAAAACACTTGGACAACAGCTTTTCAGTTGACAATTTAAAGAAGAATTGGTTGGTCAATGTACATAATTTTATAATTGACAAAACTTTATGATGCAATTGTCCACATCAAGAGCATGAACTCCTTTGATGTGTAACTCAAAGTAGGTCCTATCTCTTCCGTTGATCCTGATCTTGGGAAGCAACTATAACAGCAACTTCTAGGCCTTGAAACAGCCACCAAAACTCTCCAAGAACCTCTACCAACCAGAGAGAGAGAGAGAGAGAGAGATGATTAGCCTCTCAAAACCCCATACACCCTGCTGATCCTAATGGTGTATGGTTTCTTTTAGGGAGAAAAGTGAAGATTCCTGCTCTGATACAAAGATAAGAATCAGAGACAAGAAAAAATTAAAAAAAAAAATTAGTAGCTTTAGTGGATGAAATAGTGTAGAGATGTTCAGGAATAAGAAGAGAAAAGAAGAAGAAAAGTTGAAGAAGACTCAATAGGAGGATGATTAGAGCCCTCCTTATTTCATTATATTCAACCATAAAAAATTAAGGATAAAAGACTCCTCAAAAATAAAGCCCAATAAACATAAAATAAAAACATAAGAAACACTCCTCAACACATATTACTGAACATTTGGGCAACAGCTTTTCACTTGACCCTTTAAAGAGGAATTAGACAGTCAAATGTACATAGTTTTTTAATTGACAAAACTTTATGATGCAATCTTACACAACAAGAGCATGAAAGGATTTTAGCCATAATACATATCACAGGATCATGAAAAGTTATGTGCTTCAATTAGAAATATGGTTTTATATGGGGTTCTTCCAAATCCAGAGTCCAATGGTTTGCGGCAGGATGCTTTTGGGTCCTTTTGGACTGAAAAAGGATTAGCTGAATTCGATAGCTGTTTTACTGGCTGTGGGATCAACCATTTTGCTCCACACCATCCATAAAGTAAAGTGCATATGGCCCACAATCCCTCAATCTCCAATTCAGCTAATCCACTATCTTTTTTTCTTTTTTTCCTTGATAATTAACAGAAAGCTAATCCACTATCTTCTGGACCACTTTAGGTATCCAGCAAGATGAAATATGATCTGTATTTTTTGCTTTGTTTTTGTTTTCTCAAAATTTTGCTGGGTGCCCTCTTGGCCATAATTTTACTAACAACTTGGCTAGGACCGCTAGGTCCATGCAGGGATTAAAGAGGCATGCCACAGGTGCAGCTGGGTGCACAAGCAAAGTGCCTTTCAAGGTGTGCACCTCATCTAGGCCCATGCACAGCCACTTTGAAAAGTTGTGCACCTTTTAAAGATAAGTGGCCAGGCTGAGGGCAGGGCTCCACCCTCGTACCCCTGGCCAAGCCCCTTGAAGCAAAGCCCAAACAAGTCAATGCCAGAGTCCTATCTCAAAAGGGGGATTCTTTGAGCACAACATTAGCAAAAGGAGGGATTCTTGGAGCACTAATAATGTTGTTTGGGCTTGTCTCAAGGGGCTTAGTACAGAGGCAGCTCATAGAATTAGGAATCCATGATGTTTAACATCACATTAACTACTTTAAGTAATGCAAATGGGAAAGAAATAAAAATCTTAAAAGTTCTATGTGCTTGAATACATTTTATATGTTATGTTTGATTTTCTTTCTACATTTTCACTTTGAAGATGTTTCATATGTTGTGTTGATGTATTTTAATTTGGCCCAATAGGCTTTATAAAACATTTAGTTTCTTTTAAATTTTAAGTTTGATTTTCTTTTTAATTAATACTTATTTGAATTTTTAAAAATTTTTGCAACTTTATTCAAAGAGGAACGTGCTTCGCCGGCTCACCTTACTCCTTGTGCCTTGGGTGCAAAAAGCCCCTTGCACTATTCTTGCATCTTGTGCTTTTAAAATACTGGTCCATGATGTAAATTGCCAATATGTTACTTGTATTGATCACTATTTGCTAATATTACTAACAACTTGGTCATAATTTTCGTCTTTCTTTCTGATGTTTTGATGTTTCACAGTATATCAATCAACATGAATAAGAAAACATCATATTGACTAGCGAACAATAAGAATGCCCATGTTTATATCTTGAGACACAATGAGAAAAGAAAGAAGAAAACATGGAACAAAATTCAAAAATCATGTGGAGGGCCTCTAGTAAATATACCTGTATTTGGTCAAAAGAGGGTCATCCATCATTTCCCTAAGGAGTACTCCATCTGTAAGAAATTTGACCTTGGTTGTGTCCTATGTGGCCAAGCAGAAAACAATTTGGTATTTATGACACATCATTAGTTCATTAGCAATTTAATGAATAGAAAGGACCCAAAAAAAGTGAGACATTGAAAAAGGCAAAGTAATCTATAGAATAATGACAACAGTGAACAGTCATACAGCCGCCTTATAACAGTAATCCTGAAAAGAATGCTTAGATGTCAAAGGGAAAAATGATAAAGAAAGACATCCTACTGGATTTGTAAGATCTTCGAAACGAATTGTGTACCCAACCTCTTCGCCAAGTTTGACACCCATCTCCTCTGCTACTCTTGAGGCAACTGCCTGTGCATGAAACATAAACCAAAGTCACAAAATCTTGCTCTCACTTAACCAAATAACAATTAGAACAGTGGTACTAACTGATTTTACTTAATGAACAACCAAATTCGAAAATAACAAGCATATTGACACTGTATTTTTTCCATTAATAAACGAAACATTATATACCCAATTAAATAATTAAAACCACAAAGATGCATGCTACCTCAAATAGAATAACAGTGGTGCCTTTGGAGATGGGTGAGGAAAACTGCCAACAGCTTGGCAGATGGATTAGCTAAGCAAGGGATACAAAGAACACATCTGTTTTGGGCTCAGCTGCAACATTGGTTTGGATCAGCATAATAAAGCTGGGTTTCTTTCACAACTTCTTCTTGTAACCAATTTTTTCTTTTAATCAATGAAGTCTTTTCCATGGGTATGTTGCTGAACAGCTGGATGAAGGTGGCAAACTCTGCTCCTGCTCGTTCATCTGCTTGTCCTATGCAGTCACCACTAGTCCGTGGTTTTATAAAGTTAAATTTTGATGGAAGCAATGAGGTAAAGGTGTAAACCAGGCCATGTTGTGCTGGCACGGCACAACCTGTGGGCGACCCATGCTTTTGGCGGGCCTTGGCGGGCCATGCTTCCTCCCCTGGGATACTTCAAGGGGTCTGCCCGGCACCACCCACAGCCCGAGCCCATGCAGGAAGTTGGAAGAAAAGAGGGAAGGAGTTGTTCAGGAGAAAAAAGAAAAAGTTGGAAGAAAAGAGGAAGAGATGAGTGTAGAAATTGTCCCTCTCTCACTCCCTTTAACCTCTTTATACATGTGCTGGAATAAATAAAAGAAAAATTACATGGGTGCCCCTGTTTAGGCGGCTGACCCAAAAAAACATAAAAAATAAATGTGTTAAGGGCCTATAGATACAGCCCATTACAGCAGAAATAAAAACAATAAATAACTAAACCAAACTAAGGCCCATTCGGCCCAACCTCTCTACACTCCCCCTCAAGTTGAGCATAGATGTCAATCATGCCCAGTTTGCCTATATAGTGTTGGAGCTTCGCCTTAGGTACTCCCTTCGTCAAGATGTCTACTAGTTGTTCCTTTGAAGAGATGAAAAGGAGGCACACTTCTCCTAAGACCACTCTTTCTCGTATGAAATGTTTGTCTACCTCAATGTGTTTGGTTCTGTCATGTTGAACCAGGTTATGAGCAATGTTGATGGCAGCTTGATTATCATAACACAACATCAATGGCCTATCATAATCAATTCCCATCTCTTCTAGGAGAGATTTGAGCCATAACAACTCCGACACCCCATGGACCATAGCCCTATACTCTGCCTCAACTAAAGATCAAGCAACAACAAACTACTTCTTACTCCTCCAAGAGACAATATTTCTAGCCACCATGACACAATAACCCAATGTGGATCTTTTGTCATCTATACTGCATGCCCAGTCAGCATATCTATATGCTTCTAGCTTCATATATCCATGCATAGAAAAGAGTATACCCTTCCCAGGATTCCCCTTAAGATAACACAACACCCTTTTTGCAACAGCCATATGTGCGTCTCTAGGAGCATGAATAAACTGGCTAATCACACTCACACCATAGGAAATATTTGGTCGTGTCATACACAAGTATAGAAGCTTCCCCAACAATCTCTAAAACACTTCTTTGTCGGTCAAGAGCTCCACATCATCAGCCAAGAGTTTATGATTCACAACAATAGAAGTGTAAGTAGGCTTGGCACCAAGTTTCCCAGTCTTAGTGAGAAGGTCCAACACATACTTTCTTTGGAAGATGAAAAGCCCCTCTTTAGACCAACCAACCTCAATGCCCAAGAAATACTGCAACTCCCCCCAAACTTAAATATCAAATTCAGAGTTAAGGAAGTATTTGAGATCATAATTTCCTATGCATTACTACCTGTGACAACAATGTCGTCCACATAAACAATAAGGAAGGTAACATGAGAAGCTTTCCTCTTCACAAATAGAGTGTGGTCAGACTGTATCTGTGTATAACCAAACTAAATAAATGCAGTCTGGAATCTATCAAACCAAGAACAAGGAGATTGTTTAAGTCCATAAAGAGACTTCTTCATCTTACACACCTTACCTTGCATCTCCTTACCATACATTCCAGGAGGAAGGGACATATACACCTCTTCTGTCAAGTTACCATTCAAGAAGGCATTTTTTACATCAAACTGATAAAGAGGCCAATCATAACTTATTGCCAAAGACAAGAGAACTCTCACAGATGTCATCTTAGCCACCAAAGAAAAGTTCTCCATATAATCAATCCCATAAACCTGAGTACCCCTTGTCAACAAGGCAAACTTTATACCTCTCAATCTATCCATTAGCATGGTACTTTATAGTGTAAACCCATTTACAACCAATAGGCTCCTTCCCAGTAGGGAAGTCTACAATATCCCAAGTATTTTTTTATCAATGAAGAAAAAATTTATTAAGCATCAAAAAGAAGGAATTACATCAAGGTGGAAAGGTCACCACCACAAGAAACTTTAGATTTTCGCCCAAAACAATTGTTGTCTTATAGTCCCTTGTTTAGCCAATGTGTCTGCCATCCTATTTGTTGTTCTTCTAACCCATCTAAATGTGGCATTCATCCCTCTTGCTAGTTATTCAATTTCACGAACTGTGTGCCTGAGATAACCCATGGGATTTGGGTACTATTCCTAGTCCATGAGATAACCACTTGAGAATCCCCTTCCACTTCCAAGTAAAGAAACCCAAACTGCTTGGCAAATTAAGGCCCTAAAGAAGACTGTACAACTCTATTTTCATTGCATTACCATTGGTTACAGGACATGAATATAAAGCAAGTACCTTCCCTTCTGAGTCTCGAAAGACCCCTCCCATCCCAGCAATAGCCTGATTGCCTATGTAGCTACCATCAAAGTTGAGTTTTACACAATTGGCTTCTGGTTGTATCCATTCCATCACTTTCCTATCCTTAGTTTGAGCTGACATATCCACCTCCTTCCACTTTCTTAGGATATCATTTATAGAGAAATATTTGAAATCCTCCATTGACTTAACCCAATGAGCAACCTTTATTTTAACTGTTTCCAGGACTTCCAAATCAGATCTACTCTTATCATTGAAGATCCTTTTATTTATTTTTCCCAAACAGTCCAAATCAATGCAGCTTTCACAGCTTTCCACATTAGCCTTCCTCTAGCCTTAGATGCAAGAAAGCTGCTCCCAAATACCAAGAAAGCTGGATCAAAGAGCCCTATCGCATCCTGAGGAGGAGACCACCTGCATCCAAAGAGAGAATAAAGATGCTCCCAAATACCAAGCACAAAAGGAAAAGACAAGAAAATATGGGAAATAGTTTCACCATTACTTTTGCAAAGAAAGCACATGTGATGAGAAAGACAAGTGTTTGGCTTTCGCTTCTGTAGCATGTCAATGGTATTACTTCCCAACAAAAAGCCTACAATATCCCAAGCATTGTTCTTACGAATATCTCAGTTCTCGTAGCATCCTTCATTCTGGCTTAGATAAGGCTTCTGGCACATTCTTAGGGACAAGTTGGGCTGAAATGGAGGCTAAGAAGGAATAGTAGGAAGGGGACAACAAAACGTAAGAGAGGTGTTTGGAAATGCAGTGAGCAATACATTTCCTTTTTTCCTTTTCATACAGCAACGGGTAAGTCAAGGTTTGGGCATGAAGGTACTGGTTGTGGTTCTATAGGACTTGTCCTCTTCAATGACTAGAAGAGGAGGTATAGTGACATAGGAGGACTAGGAGGAGGTGGAGGAGGTGCAAGAATGGAGGAGCTAGAAGATTCAACTAAACGAGTCAAAGGAGCTGAAGGAGGACTAGCACAAGAGTCAACGGGAACTGGTAAAGGTAGGGCAAAAACAAACAACTCAATAGAGGGCTCCCCCTCAAAAGAATGGCTATAAAAAGGAGTTGACTTTGCAAAAGTGACATCCATTGAAATAAAACGGGTGCCACTACTGGGACCAAAGCAACAGTAACCCTTCTGTGCGGAGGCATACCCTAGAAAAATGCACGTTCTGGATTCAGGTTCAAACTTATGTCTTTGGGCACTAGGAACATGAACATAGCAAGTGCACCTAAAGACTCGCAAAGGAATGGAGAAAACTTAAAGGTCTAGAAAGAAAACACTAAAGGGAGACTTGAAACCCAAAACTTGGGATGGCATACAATTAATAAGATAAGTGGTCATCATCGCTACGTCGCCCCAAAACCTTATAGGGACATGGGAAGCAAAAAGAATGCTTCTAGCAACTTCCACAATGTGTCGATTCTTTCTCTCCGCTACCCCATTTGTTTTGGAGTGTGAGCACAAGAACTTTGGTGAACAACTCCAAACTTCTCAAAGTATTCCTTAACATTATCTGATCAAAATATTTTGATCCGAGTGTCAAATTGGGTAAGTACAAATTCATGAAACTATTGAACAAGTTTGGGCACTTCAACACGTGAACGCATAAGATACAACCAAGTATAGCGAGAAAAGTCATCAATGAACAAAATAAAATATTTATAGCCTCCCATGCAAGGTAAATGGTAAGGCCCCCACACATCAAAGTGAACAATGTTACAAGGAAAAATGGATCTTTTATTGCTTGTAGGATAAGAGTTTCTACAATGTTTTGAAAACTCACAGGACTCACATTGTAGACTCAATAAACTAACTCCTTCAAATAATGTAGGGAAAAAAAGGTTTTAATGAAGAAAAAGAAAGATAACCAGACAATGGTGACATAACATGACACGACTAACTGACTCTGAAACTGTAGATCCAAAAGTTGATTTCTAATTTAGTACTCAGCTCTGCTCAGGCATGTCTAACAGATATATCCCATTCACCTCATGGCCACTCCAATAAAAAGGAAAAAAGATTACATTGCAGTTCAAAGATTTAGTCAAATGACTAAAAGAAAACAGGTTAGTATTAAGTTTAAGCACATGAAGTACAAAAGTCAAAGTAAGAGAGTATGAAGTTTTGATGTCTCCCTTGCTTGAGAATCCAAGATGGGGACAAGAAAACCATCAGCGAGGGATATTTTGTCACAATCAGATAAAAGTTGGTAAGTAGTGAACAAAGTGGAAGCACTAGTCATATGGTCAAAAGCACAAAAATCTATTATCTAGGGGATCCTACAAATGCCTGAGGTAGAGGCATGATTTGTAGTAGCACAAATACGGAATACCTGAGTGAGCATAGGCAGAGGTGGAGCCGTTACTAGGTGGAGCAAAAGCTGAAGTAGATTCCAGATGACTGATGATGCAGTCGTATTTCTCATATTCAGCTCTGGCAGCTGCAAGTTGCTGCCCTACAAACTTCTCATCACACTGCCCCTTCTCACCATCAGAGGAGGTGGCTACATTAGCCTTGCCTCCTTTCCCATTCCCGTTCTTTATTGTTATTATTATTCTTGAATCTAGGAGATAAGAGCTCTGGATGTAACTTCCAACATGTGTCTTTTGTGTGCTCCAGCTTCTTGCAGTATTCACACAAAACCTCCTTTCTTTCAGTATTCACCTTCTACTTCGTCCCAGCATTAGCATAGTGTTCCACTAGGACCTCCACAATTTGAACATATCTCCTGCTTTCCTCACTACTAACCATAGCAAAAGCCTGAGAAAGGGTCACCTCATCCTTAGCTAACACATTTTGTCTGACTATATCATACTCAAGATTGAGCCTGGTAAGGAACTCAAAAACACGATTCCTCTCCACCAATTTCCCATAAGTTTCAACATCTTTTGTGCATCCCCATTGAACTGCTGCCATCAAATCAATTTCCTTCCACATAGACTTCAGTATTGAGAAATACACAACTAATGGCTTCTCCCCCTATCTCAAATTATTCACATCATTCTTCAATTTGAGGCCCTAGCAACATTTAATTTCTATGAGTAAGTCTCCTTAACAATATCCCATACTTTCTTTAGCAATCTCTAACCACAAGTAGTATTGACTGATATGAGGTTGCATAGAGTTCACCAACCAGCCTACAACTTTGTAATTATCTTGCACCCACCTCTCATAGGTAGGATCATCCTCCTTGGGGCTTGGGTTTTGTCTTACTCCCAATGAAATACCCCCCATTTTCCTCTATTACAAACATGAATTTTTATTAATTGAGACCATAACAAAACCAATACAAAATAAGTCCATCCAAACCCTTGTACAACCATATCCTCCAACTATACCCTTAAATACTGATCTGCATCCCTCTCTCTGCTACATAATCCTTCATCATCCCACCTAGAGTATTCTGCCAACACTTCCATATTCATAATTCCCCTTATCTTTCTCACCTCCCTTCCCCCTCCCTATTGTTGCAACCAACCACCAACCTTATCCAATCAAAAAAATCCCCTATTCTCTTATGTTCTCTTCTGTTCCTCCTCTAATATCTTCTTTTATCTTTCCTCAAGATTCTCAAAAACTTTTCTAATTGATTCTTGTTGACTAAGCATTTCCAAGATTGTTTTGATTGATACTAAACATTCCCAATATTCCAACAGGAAATTTCTGGCTAATGTACAATGATCTCTTTTATACTAATAAAAGGGAACGTATCATATTGATGTAAAACATAGTGAAAATACGCAAAAGGAAAGCCCCAAGGCTCACATCAGAAAGTGATAATTTAAGTATACCATTGTATAAGCTCACGAGTGTGGTGTATGTGTACAAATAATAAAAACTTTAAAAAAAAAAAGAGTAGAAGAAAATCAATGTACTAATAGCCTTTAACACTACAAACCAAATAACTGGTTCTGCGTCCATAAAAAGCAGAATAGCAAGCACAGCACTAAAAGTAAAAAGGACAACTTCGAAGCAGTAAATTGAAAGATGAAATCACCTGGACAGCCAATCTTCTTGGTTGGGTGCAAGCTATTATACGTCCACCCTCAGCCCAGCCTGCTTCATTGAGATACTGAATATACAAGGAAGAACAATCACTTGGACTCATCAGTTTTCGTCTAACTAGGTTTTTAAAACATTGATTTTAGTCAAAAGAAAGTTCCACAATCTTATTCATATTTTTAATAGTAGTGCAAATATAGAATTATAAATGTGTTCAATTTTTTCTACAATTTTTTTGTATTTTTGTGTATAAAAATAATTCCGACATGTCACACTTATTCTTTGTTTAATATGATAAATACATGATATTATACATGTGCCTGAATTTTTTTTTTTTGCAAAATTAATGTATTTTTTAATTTTATATTTTATTAATTTTTATTATTTATTTTCACTTTTTTCAATTTTTCTTTAATTTATAAACTTTTCAAAACCTCCGGAGTAGGTGTAGCAATTGGGCGGGTTGGATTAGGTTCTTCAACCCAATCCATCTAATCCGCCAAAACAACTGGAAGCATACCAACCAATAAAACATAGCAACGCATAACAAGTTTCAAATTTTATGAAATTACAACACGTGAACCAATCTTGATTAAACTTCTTCTGTTCAAAAGAAATTGCATTAAATAGAAAATTTATAAAGGAGTGGAGACTGGGGAAATTGTAGTGAACCTGAGGTATCTGAGTAGTTTTACCGCTACCCGTCTCCCCCACAATGATAGTGGTCGCATGAGTCTCAACAAGATAGAGAATTGCAGTACGGTACTTGTAAACTGGAAGCCTCTGTCGCTGCTTCTCGATGGTGGCATATCCGAAACTGCAAACCCAAAATATCGTTGGAAGAGAAGAAGAGAGAGGGACGAATAAAAATGGAAAGTGACGAACATGAAGAAGGGAGAAACGAGGAGAAATACCCAGAGGAGGTGGATGGAGACGAGGAGTAGAAAATGACCCCGCCTTCTTCGTCATCAATAAGTCGAGGTCTCTCCGAACCAGGCTTCCAGAACTGAGACATCTCTTCGCTCTCTTCTCTAGCTCGCTCGTTCGCTAGGAATTCGCCCCCTCTCCTCTCGTTTCCGCAACACAGGTCGGGGTTTCGCCCGAAAACTGGACAGTGAAGAGTGAAGACAACGAAGAAGAAAACACACTTGAAACCTCAAAGAACCGTTTCCATGTCTAATCGTTTATTCGATTACCGTATTCCTACGGCCCTGTAATCAAAATCAAAAATACAATGTCGATGCGATGCTATAACAGGGCAAAACTAAAATAACAACATGTCTATAGCCCGGCGTCTCGCGAGAAGCTTCCCGCCTGACACGACCGTACCTGCCAAGTGCCAACCCCGAAAACCGCACCCACGTCCGTTGTCGGACGGTGTAGTATCTGTCAACTCTGATAATTGCACCCATTGTCTCTCGCCTGATGGCGTCGTGCCTGCCAACCCCGGAGGTTGTCTCTTGCCTGGCGGGATCGTATCCTATAATAGTCGCATTAGCCCACCTGCTCCCCAGTCCTGATGATGACAGCCAGTCACTCTGAAACGTTACCTCACAACAGATCGTCGCGGCAAAGATTCGGGATCAATCCCACCAAACCTATCAAGATGCCAATATATAAAGACTTCAACCCCCCATGGCCCAAGGTATCGCATATTCACCACTCTCTAACTTTCTATCTTCTTGCAAACTCATTCCTTTCCAGCTCGCAACCAAGTACTAACTTAAGCATCGGAGTGCTCCCGTCGGCTGAGCAACCCCGGGTTCCTTCATCTCTCTTCACGCAGGTATCTTTTGCCCGTCGCCAGCTAGGAGCTCAATCACTTCCAGCTAGGAGTGGCCGGATTGCATATCATCAATTGGCTTCGTTTGTGGGAAGCGCTTCGAGAAACCTTCTCTACCAAACTTTCACCAGCATCAATGGCGTCTCCTAGCAATGTTGGGCAGAACAACGAAATGAACACTTCTGGGGGGGCAACTTCAGGCTCCCACCGTGCATATCGGTCAATTTACTGTACCTCTTAGCACTTTTGGGGTCCCCACGCTGAACCTATCAGGTTGCTAAAGCGGTGAACACCCCACTCCCTCTTGCGGTGAACACCACCTTCACTGAACCCTTCGTGGTTCCACCCGCAGTGGGGAAAAACCAGTTGGGTGACCTGGTATAGTGCGTACAGGCCATTCAGGCCCAGATGCAGCAAGTCCAGTAGCTTCAGCACTACCAGTAGCAAGTCCTGTGTCATTTCTACCAGCAACAGTTCCCAACGCTACAGCAAAGCCGACAGCCAGCTCCACCGCGGCGCCCAATAACGCCGCAGAACCAGCAGCCGCTCAACCACCACCGAAGTAGCTGCCCTCCTCACAGAGGAGAAACCTCCCAAGCCCCATTCCATAGCAGGAGAGAGCTAGTAGCTCCCACAGCCTCGCGGCAACGAGGCGGATTAGAAGACACTCACCCCGCCAAGGCCAGTTTGCCCCAGTGCACCTAACCGGAAACCTCACTGACGGGCAACAAATTCGAAGTCTTGGCCGCGAGCTCTGAACGAGACCCTTTGGTTCGCAGAAGCTAGTATCAGCTTGATTCTCACCAGGCCAGGACCCGCCCTGATAGTACTGAAGCAAGCAGCACCAACATGGATCCCGCCAAGAAGCAACAAAGGCGATGTCCCAAGGTGTGTCGTGCGATAATCCCTGAACAACTCGCGGAGCCCAGCCGACCCAAACAACCCAAAGGTAAGACGGCTCGGGAGTTACTAAGACCGCCGCTCTCCTCTCGCTGCCATCTCCCCTCTCCCCCGATCTCCTAGCAACTCCCATGCCAAAGGACTTCAAGGTACCCCCTCTAGACAAGTACAACGGGTTGTTTGACCCAAATGACCATGTGGACTCCTTCTAGTCCCAGATGCACCTCACCGGGGCCAGTAAAGCCTGCATGTGTGTTGCCTTCTCCACGACCTTCAGAGGAGTAGCGCACATGTGGTATAGAAACCTCCTATCCGGAGCAATCCAGAGCTAGGCACAATTCGTACAAGCATAAACCTCGCACTTCGTTACTAGCAAAAACTGTTCGAGGTCGCAAGAAAGCCTTCTTAGCATAGTCCAAAAAGAGGGAGAGTCCATCCGGAGCTACATCAAGCGCTTCAACGACACTTGCCTCCTGATCCCGGACCTAGACCCCACTGTGAGACTCGTCGCAGCGAAGAGAGGAGTCACTCACCGGGAGTTCAAGTGGCACGTAGTGGTGAACAAGCCCAAGGACATCACCGCATTCCTCAAGCTTGTTGACCAATTCATCGAGACTAAAGAGGAAATGAATCAAAAAGTTGGAGCTCCAGCAGAGACGAGGAGGAGAGACGATGACAGGACACACCACGGAAGCGGCAAGAGGAAGAAGAGCAAGTCCCCGACCAGGGGAAACAGCAAGTTAGGTTGGCACCCTCGAACTCCTCTAGCTAAAAGGACGAGTTACACCCTCCTCAACGCGAGGTGATAGGAAATTCTTATGACGATTAAAGACGCTCCGTTTGTAAAGTGGCCACCCCGGATGAAGGGGGACCCCGCTACCAGGAATAAGAATGTATATTGTCATTTCCATAGATATCAAGGTCATAGTACCGAAAATTGTAAAAGTCTCCGCGACGAGATTGAGGAACTCATCCGTTGCGGATACTTAAAAAATTGTGTACAAAAAAGTAATAAAAATAAAACAGATCGACAAGGGGAGCAGAGGAGAGATGCTCCCGAGTCCAGTAACAGACAGAATGAGTAGGGACAACCGCTCGAGGAAAGACCAGTTCGCGGAGTGATCAACACGATTACCGGCGGTTCCATCATCGCGGGCTGCACCTCAACAGTAGGGAAGACCTCGGTCCGCGAACTAGAGCATGAAAGATAGAACGCAACAAAACGCCCACGGCCCACGGACCCCATATCTTTTACTGAGGACGATGCGCGAGGAGTCCAGTATCCTCATGATGACGCGCTGGTCATAAGGATGAAGATCAATGACTTTGAAGTCAGATGCATCTTGGTGGATTCAGGAAGTTCGGCCGACATCCTGTTCAGGAGAACCTTCGACAAGCTGCAGCTTCGCGAGAGCGACCTCGAGCCCACAAGTACCCTTCTAGTGGGCTTCAGTGGAGAAGAAGTTAGGCCCCTTAGCCGGATCTCGCTACCTGTAGAGGTCAGAAAGTGGCCCAGCATCGCGAGGTTTGAACACGCCTTCCTAGTAGTTGCAATGCCTTCCTCCGCACAATACCATTATAGGATGCCCCATCACCCACACGCTTCGTGCGGTGGTATCAACCTACTACCTGACAATGAAGTTCCCCACGGACTTCGGGATAGGGGTAGCCCGGGAAGACCAGCTCGAGTCCCAGAAGTGTTACGTCGCGGCCCTCAAGGGGAAAGCCAAGCTAGCGGAAAGCGTCGAACTCAAACGACCCGTAGAGTATCCTAAAGAGCGAGTTACACCGACTGAGTGAACGGTCCTCGTCCCGACTTCAGAAGATGATCCGACCAGGACACTCCAGATCGGGGAAGCAGTTAGGGAACCTCTTCGAACTCAACTAGTAAGTTTCCTACTCAATAATTTAGACATATTTGCATGGTCTACGGCAGAAATGCCCGACATAGACTCAAAGATAATAACTCACAAGTTAAACACTGATCCCCTAGTCAGGCCAATTAGACAAAAGAAAGGCAACCTCGCCCCGGAGCGCTGGAGGATAGTCGACGAGGAGGTCGGGAAACTTCTCGTAGCCGATTTTATCAAGGAGTTCCATTACCCGATCTAGGTAGCTAACCCCGTTCTGGTAAAGAAGGCCAACAGTAAATGACGCATGTGCGTCGACTATACCGACCTGAAACGGGCTTGCCCAAATGACTGTTTTTCGCTCCCCAAGATCAACCATCTAGTGGACGCGACCTCAGGGCACGAGTTGCTGATTTTCCTGGATGCATACTCGGGCTACAACCAAATCAAGATAGACCCCGCTGATGAAGAGAAAACGACATTCATTACCGAATTGGGCTTGTATTGTTATAAGGTCATGCCCTTTGGACTAGAAAAATGCCAGGGCAACCTACCAAAGACTTGTGAACCGAATTTTTGAGCCGTTGATCGGCGACAAGGTTGAATGTTATGTAGATGACATGGTCGTCAAAACCCAATTTTCGAACAGTTTTAACAAATGACTTACAATGTGTGTTTGAAATCCTATGAAAGTATAATATGAAACTAAACCCTAATAAATGTGTCTTTGGTGTCACCTTGGGAAAATTTCTGGGTTACATAGTTAGCCGATGTGGCATCGAAGCCAACCCTGAAAAGATAAAGGCTATCTTGGACATGAAGCCCCCTCGGAAGATAAAAGAGGTTCAGAGGTTGAACGGCCGTATGGTTGTCCTAAGCCGCTTCATGTCCAAGTCAGCAGATCACTGCCTAACTTTTTTCAAGGCAATTAAGAAAAGCAAAGACTTCGAATGGATAGAAAAATGTCAGTTCGCCTTCAACGAACTGAAGAAATACCTAACTAGCATCCCGGTTTTGACCTGACCCGAGGAGGGCGATGTTTTGAAGTTGTACCTCTCCGTGAAATATGAGGTGGTAAGCTCGGTACTAATAAAGGAAGTAGATCGAGTCCAACAACCTATCTACTATGTGAGAAAAGTTTTGCTGGGTGCCAAAACTAGATACCCAGAGATCGAGAAGTTGGCGTATGCACTAATCATAGCAACTCGGAAACTCCGACCATACTTTCAAGCCCGCACAGTCATCGTTCTTACCAACCAACCCCTGAGGCAAGTCCTACTCAAGTTCGAGGTATCTGGAAGACTGACTAAGTGGGCTATAGAGTTCAACGAGTATGACATCCGGTACGAGCCCCGAACAGCAATCGCAGAATGCACTTTCAGCACTACAACCTCCGAATTAATAGAGATCAAGCATGCGAAGGAAGCCTCAACCAGTGCGGAACCAATCCTGATTAGAACGAAGTAAACCAGGGATGAGGGACCCTGGATCCTTCACATAGACGGTTCGTCGAACCAACAAGGATGCGGAGCCGGAGTCATCCTGTACGGGCCAAGCGGAGCGAAATTGGAATACGCATTCGGTTCAAGTTCGCAGCATCCAACAATGAGGCAGAATATGGAGCACTGATAGCTGGACTCATGATAGCAAACGAAGTACAAGCGAAAAACCTCGTCATTCACAGCGACTCCCTGCTCGTGGTCAACCAGGTAACCGGCGACTACGAGGCTCGCGACTCCACCATGGCCGCCTATCTAGCCAAGCCCAGGGAAGTTCTACGCAGCTTCCAATCGTACTTCATCAAGCAAATTCCAAGATTTGAGAACGTTGAGGCCGATGGATTATCCCAGTTAGCCAGCACGAGCAGCAACTCCATGAGGACCGTGTTTATAGAGAACCTTCCTCGGCCTAGCATTCTCGGGGGGGGGCAGAAGAGGTGGGTCCTGTTGCACAAGCAAAGCCGAGCTGGATTGACCCACTCGCGAGCTACTTACTTCACGGGACCGTCCCCTACTTGCACTGCTTACGACCCTCAGAGGCCGAGCTCGTCCTCCGCGACACTCATGAAGGGCTGTGCGGAGGACACTTGGGGGGCATAGCCCTCGCCTAGAAAGTGTTGCGGCAAGGATATTACTGGCCCACGATGAAAGCGTATGCTCTCTAGCTTCTCAAGAAATGTGATAAATGCCAGAGGCACGCCAATATCCATCATCAACCCGCTGCCGACCTGAAGTACCTCACCAGCCCATGGCCCTTCGCATAGTGGGGAATTGACATTCTTGGACCATTCCCACCTGCGACAGGACAGAGGAAATTCCTAGTGATAGCAGTGGATTACTTCACAAAATGGGTAGAGGCGGAACCCCTAGCAACAATCACAGGTCGAACTGTGCAAAATTTTTTCTGGAAGAACGTAGTATGCTGCTTCGGACTACCCCGAGTACATATCTCTGACAATGGCAAACAGTTCGAAAATATCAAGTTTCAAAGACTGGTGCACCGAGATGGGGATACAACATAACTTTATTTTGGTGGCACACCCTCAAGCAAATGGGCAAGCATAAGTCACGAGCAGAGCTATACTCCGTGGATTGAAAGCCCGCCTAGCCCGGGCAAAAGGACTATGGGTAGACGAGCTGCCCAGCATATTATGGGCCTATCGAACTACCATCAAGACCACCACAGGTGAAACCCCCCTTAACCTCACCTACAACACAGAAAGTAGTAATTCTAGCCGAACTCGAGGTACCTACATTACGCTTGGAGGCGTACGACAAAGAAGCAAACGTTGGCAAACTCCGCACCAACCTCGACCTGATAGAAGAGGTACGGGACCTCGTGTATATCCGGACCACAACCTATCAGCAAAAAGTAGCTCGATACTATAATAACCAGGTCAGGAAGCAGCACTTACGTGTCGGCGACCTGGTCCTTCGGAAAGTAATGGTGCCTGAGCCCGGTGCGGGTAGGCTCGGATCGAACTGGGAAGGTCCCTACCGAGTAAAACGAGTACTCGGGGAAGGTACGTACGAGCTCAAAACGTCAGAAGGAAAGCAAGTACCTCGACCTTGGAACATTAGCTATCTAAGACAATACTACCTATGATCGTTGAACCAGGGGAGCAGACTAGGAGTCATTCCCAGAAAGTGTAGGAGTGGACTACGAGTCACTCCCAAGGCCTAAGAATTGATGGACTCATCGCTATAGAAGCCCCAGTCGCCTCTTTGGCAAGGGCAAACTGTAGGAGTGGACTTTGAGTTGCTCCTAGAGCCTAAGGGCTAAAGTGCCAAACTGGCAAAGACCTCGGAACCGCATAAGCCCCAGTCGCCTCTTTGGCATGGGCAAATTGTAGGTGTCGACTCCGAATCGCTCCCAGAGCATAAGGGCTAAAGTGCCGAACTGGTAAAGACATCGACACCGCATAAGCCCCAGTCGCCTCTTTGGCATGGGCAAACTGTAGGAGTGGACTCTGAGTCGCTCCCAGAGCCTAAGGGCTAAAGTGCCGAACTAGCAAAGTCCTCAGCACCGCATTAGCCTCAGTCACCTCTTTGGCATGGACAAATTATAGGAGTGGAGTCCGAGTCGCTCCTAGAGCCTAAGGGCTAAAGTGTCGAACTAGCAAAGACCTCGGCACTGCATAAGCCCCAATCGCCGCTTCGGCATGGACAAAGTTTAGGAGTGGACTTTGAGTCGCTTCCAGAGCCTAAGGGCTAAAAATACCGAACTGACGGAAACACATAAGACCTCGTTGCCTTGCTACTAGAACCGAAAGTTTAGATAGCTCGGGCATGAACCCTACGATGTCTATACCACCTTGACGGCAATCATAGTCCAAGTCCGTTAGAGGACCAATGCTTAAACAAGTGGCTCATATACAAACAGCTCAAAGTGACAAACACTGAGGAAAATTTCGCCGTGGTTACCCTCACTCATTACCAAGCCCGGTAGCCTGATAGTTCGGGGTGACTCGCGTAGTTTGGAGTGACGATTCGTACTTCGGTTACCCTCATTTGTTGCCAGCTCGATAGCTCAACGGCTCGGGTAACCTATACATGTGTCGTCTAGATCGAAAAAGAATCCTTTGGGTTGAAACAATATTCTTTCGTTAACAAAAGCTCTAAGTACAAGAGTTTTTACTAAAACTCGAGCTCAGCAGCCCGGGAGAGTACATCCACAGTTCAAAAAAAAAAAAGATAGAGCAAGGAGACATCGTGTGGAAGGATCCACCACTTCAACCTCGTTATCACTCTCCTTTTCTGATGAGTCGGGCTCCTCGTTCGCTGCATCTTCTGCCTCCGGAGCCAGGCCCTTCATCGTGATAGCACCAAGGTCAAGATTAGGGAACCCCTGCCGAACCAGATGTCTGTAGAGCTTGAACCCGGAGTGGTAGGAGCTCGTGCTATACTCGGCCTGAAGATCGCGAAATTCTGAGAACTCCTTAAAGCGATCAACGGCCTTGGCCCTCTCTTTTGACCGCGCCTCCTCAACAGCGGCATCAAAGACCCGAGCCGCTCTTGAACCGTGGCCTCGAGGCTTTGGATTTTTTGTTGAAGCTGTGCTCTCTCCTCGGCCATCTTCGCGGACAGCTCCTCTTCCCTCGCGGTCATGGCAGAAATCTGCTCCCTAAGCCTGGCGTTCTCCTCAGTCAGTGAAGAGATTCGCCCCTCTTGTTCCTGGATCAGCAACCTCTAGCTTTCACTCCCCTTTTTCGCCTGATGCACTTCACCTCGAGCCAAGTTCAGCTCATGATGGAGCTTCCACGTCTCTACCCTAGCATCCTGAGCCCGCTTCGAGTGAGTTGCAGACTAGCACGCCAATGCGTGAAGGGCGGAGTTCACCTATCAAAAGAAAATTGAGGTAAAAAAAACAAAAGAACGGGTCACAGGACCCCCTACTTATAGCCACTGTATTGAAGAATCAACAATCCAGATCAAAGCAATCTAACGGGTCACAGGAAAACCGGCTGCACAACCCTCGAGACCGAAGACAGTTTAGCGCGTTTTTTGGTGTTCATGGGACTTCTAGTTCGTGTGACGTCCACGCGTAAGCCACACACAATCTGACGGGGCGGCCTGAACTCCGAGCCAACTCCACTTGTCACATCATGAACTCCTCGCACTAGGTCAAGACCCCTACCTCGGGGAGTGGGGGGCAATTGATAAGGGGTGATTTGGCCCGACCTCATAATTGGGTGACACGTGTATGTGACTCGACATAAACGACAGCTCGACACGTGGACATGGCTCAACGCAGGTGACAACTCAGCAAGTATCAGCTCGCTACAAAACGAGCTCGAATACACTAATGTCCCAAGCTAAAGGTACTTCGGGTTGAGTCCATCCCAGTTAGCGAACTGAAACAATAGCACCAAGTTCTCAGCAGTCCGAACCCACCAAGTAGCTCGCTACAGGGTTGCTCGTTGTTTGGTAGCCTAACGTCTCGCGAGAAACTTCCTGCTTGATAGGACCGTACCTGCCAACCCTGAAGACTCCACCCACGTCCCTTGTCTGGCGGCGTAGTATCTGCCAACTCTGAGGACTGCACCCATGTCTCTCGCCTGGCGGCGTCGTGCCTGCCAACCTTGGAGGTTGTCTCCTGCTTGGCGGGACTGTACCCTACAACGGTTGCATTAGCCCACCTGCTCCCCAGTCCTGACGATGGCAGCCAATCACTCCGAAACGTTACCTGACAATAGATCGCCGTGGCAAAGATTCGGGATCAATCCCACCAAACCTGTCAGGATGCCAGTATATAAAGACTTCAACCCCCCAGGGGCCCAGGTATCGCATATTCACCACTCTCTAGCTTTCTCATCTTCTTGCAAACTCATTCCTTTCCAGCTTGCAACCGAGTACTAACTTAAGCATTGGAGTACTCCCACCGGGTGAGCAACCCCGGGTTCCTTCATCTCTCTTCTTGCCTGCCGCCAATTAGGAGCTCAGTCACTTCCAGTTAGGAGTGACCGAATTGCGCATCATCAGAGACCACTACTACAAGGAAGAAAGAGAAGGGTACTTTGAATTAAAGAGGGTCCTTGTGTAGGGCATTCAGTGGGTTAACTCGCCATTACAAGTCTGGCGCTTCCACTGACAAGAATGACCAAGTGATACTGGTGAATGCAGTGCATGGGGAGGGGTCAGATGAGTGCTACGAGACTTTATTCCTCATGGCGTCGGAAGACGGAGGTGAATTCGAGCTTGTCTTCTTTACAAGGCTAAAGTGGAGGAGGTGATGAAGGAGTCCGAGGAGTTGAATGAACAAATGGATACTTTGATTGCCCTCCGGATCATGGTAGAGAATCCAGGTCTAGGTCTTTCTTTCGATGATGAATCTGTTGATTCGATATTGAACTGGGATACGTCTTCGGCAGAGTGCCCATAGGTAGTAGTGAACACAAAGACAGTAGGAGATCAGGGAATACATGACTCTACGAGCAATGTTTCAAAGAATTCTTGCAGAAATGAAATCCTTTGCACAAGAAATCTCAATCGATTGATTTAATTCAACATTGGGGCTTGATGTTAGAATTGACATTAGATAATATGCTTGAGCGTCGGTAGTATGTTACATTGTGTCATTGCCTCCCATGAGATTCATCCTTCACACTCAGAATCCACGATAAAGAACTTCCGCGCAAATGGTTTTATTTGAGCAAGTGCTCTTTGCAATAAAACTCTTGTTTTTCTTTGTCTGCTCAGATCGTCTCCTCTATCTTATCTCCTACAAAACCAAAAACCCTAAAAACCTCTGATCCCGCCAGAAAATATACTCCACCAATGATATGTCCAAAGGCCCTAATTCCCATCTAATTTCGAGTTGAGCAATCCTCTGTCGAGATTGGAAGGGCTATTTAACTTGTTTCCGTTGATCTATCACGGCTTTGAGAAATACGAAAGAGATGGGAGTGAAACAGCAAGGGTACGAGCAAGGAATAGTTTTTCACACTTTCTAGTCCTAGAAATTGGATTGCCAAAACAAAATCAAAGGAAAATAACCAGTTGTTTAGAGTTGTGGTGGTTGGAGTTGCTAGTTGATCAATGTTTTGGGTTATGTTGCATCAAGAAATACCATCGCAAAATCCAAAGGTCCTCCATCTATGAACTTCCGTTGATGGTCTATGTGTAGTGGTAGAAAAGTAGCTAGAAATAGCTAGGTGGGGACGCCGAGCAGGGCGCAGTAGGTGGTACATCGTACATGTTAGATGATGGGAATCGCAGCCTAGAGTAGCAAAGAAACAAAAAGCACGTTAGATATCTCAATAACATGTGAATGTCAATAACAGTTTTGGACGAATTTGACACTTTTTAAAAGTTTCAATACTTGTGACACGTTTGAAAGTTCAGTTACTAACTTGATATTACTCCTAAAGTTCAGGGTATTAAAGTGTAATTTTTTCTTTTTTTTTTTTATTTTTAAATTATCATTTTGTGGTCGATTTTGTTATTAACTGTTATTTAAATTTTCAAATTAAAATCCAATTATTTTCAAATCCATCCTCAATTACCGTGGCAAGGACATTCTCTTAGGTTATGTTTGATTTGTATAGGTTTTCTTACCTTTTCCACCCTCTCCTTACCTTTTCCTTCAAACCAAACACAACATTAGGATGGTCTTAATTCAAGTTTGTTGCTTTGTTCCTCTTGAGCTTAGAGGGAAGGATTTCGACAATTTACAGCAACGTTTTCGAATTGCTGTTGATTCGGATGATCGAACCATTTGGACTGAAATCCATATAGGCAACCGGTTCCGTTTTACCCCAAACCCAATCCTCGACCAAAAATCATTGAATTAGTCAACGACCCATTGACCTGGGTGGTCAAACTATTGACCAAAAATCATTGAATTAGTCAATGCTTTCGTACAAATACTTTGTTTTTATAAAAGTGCTTTCGTATAAGTACTTTACTTTCCTAAAAGTAACAAACAGTTGGAATTCTAAAAATTTATTAGGGACAATCCTAGGAGAAAATTTTCGAATAAGTGTTTATTGTATGAACACTTAAAAAAAACTGGAAATTTGGACTTAAAAAATAAGATCTTACTTTAAAATAAGCACTTATTTCAAGCTTATTTCTCAAACACCAATAAGCACTTAATGGTGTGGTCCCAAATCAAATAAACACTTATTTTTAAGCACTCCCAAACATGACTTTAAAGTATTGTCTGTTTGCTAACGCCAAACAATCTTTTGCTTTTCTGTACTAATATCTAATTTGTATATGTTCGTGTTAGCAAGCATCCATAGCGCAATGGAATACTAGGATTGATTGAAGACCTAATGACATATGTTTGATTCCATTTTGATGCTTTTTTAAAAAGCTTTTCATTTTTTAATCAAGTTCCTCTTTTAAATCTCTTTGTAAAGCAGATTGAATTTCTTTGTTTCTTCATCATGCTCCTTTTGTGAGTTGTGATGATAGACTATGAAAACAGTGACAAAAAGACATAAATCAATTCCTTTGTGAATTGTGATAATAGACCATGAAAACAGTGACAAAAAGAAATAAATCAATAGTGACAAAAATGTTTGATCCTTGCTCGCTGAGAATTAGTCTGAATTGGAATTCAGATTAGCTGAGCGTGATAATTATTCAACAGGTTGTGGAATCAATTGTGAGGTTCACACCAATAAAAAATTTATGGGCTCCACTATAAAATGTATGGCCCTAGGTATTAAAATACCGGTGTGGAACACTAGAATCTTATTGATGTAGCGCGATCCAGTCACTCCTAGCTGGCACTCACATGGCTCCTGGATGATACCTGAGATGAAGAAGAAGAAGAATCCCCGGGGGCTAACCCGACGGGAACACTCTGATGCTTAAGTTAGTACTCTGTAGGAGAAGCAAGGAGAAGATGAAGGCTAAGAGTGCAGATAGCGCGTTATCACTATACTCGAGAGATTAGAAGTCTCAAGAAGAAGTTTATCTTCTGCCCTGAGGGCTTTTATAAGGGCGTTCATGTCAGGTCGGGCATAACCGCCACTGGGCTCCTGCCACAGCCGTTACCTGCCAGGGCTGCGCAGGTGGCCGTTGTGACGTACTTCTCGCCTGGGTGAGTGACACGTCTCCCAAGTGGCAGGCACGCCTCCGCCTACTGAGAGACGTAGATGCAGATTGTCGAAAGGATAGGGACTGCGCCGTTAGTAAGGGACGTGGCGCAGTCCGATCGGTACAGCTTGTCAGATAGAAGCTTCCTAAGGAGTGCTCACGCGGCTCATTCGCGAGCTACTTTGTAGTGAGCTTGGAATACTTCAGGATTACCCTTAATAGAATTAGTCCTCAGGATGACTTGTCTGCTTGGGAGCTCGGGCGAGCTAGTTCCCCTAGCTCGCAAGCTAGAATTGCCTCGGAGTATCCCTTCAAAGGTAGCTCGGGGAACCCGGAGCTCGCGTTGTGGCGGGCTCCTCCTTTTGTGAGCTACAATGTAGCAAGCTACTTTATGGGCCCGTCACTTGGTCGCACCAGGCTACAATGTTGAGCTGTCGCTCGTGCTGAGTCAGTGTTCACGTGTCACCATTTCATAGGCCGGGTCAAATCGTCCTCCATCAATTGCCCCCCACTCCTTGAGCTGAGAGCATTGCCTTAGCGCGAGGAGTTCATGAAGTGTGATGGACTGATTTGGCCAGAATTCAAACTTGATTGACTACTCACATTAAATGCATTCGCGGGAATCAAGTGATTTTCTGACTTTCCCAACTCTTCGGATTCCGAAAATGTGCTGAAGTGGCTCTTAACTTCGGACGTCGTGCGGCTGCCATTACCTTAATCGTGGAAGATGTGCCGCCAATCACCTTCAGTTTTCAGAAGGCATGCGGTCAATGCACCTGCGAGCCGTTGGATCTACTTTGATCTGGGCCATCGATTTGGAGGTGTGGAGACTATAAATAGGAGGGCCCTCTGGGCCTCATTTTCTCTCACACAATCTTGCTGTCTTCGGATTCTGAGGTCGTGCATTCATCTAGTCTTCCCGAGTTCCTCAATTTACTCGTTTCGTCTCTTCTGTTGAGTGTCAATCGTTGTCAACCATATCTGGGTACCCATACCACACCTACCGTCGGGGCGATAACCAGGATGACGATGCTCCCTCGAGCTCGGGGGGAGCTTGGGAGCAGGTCCCGGAGGCTCGGGAGGCCTTCGGTGATGTAGCATCTACTTCTCGGGGGAGGGAGCCTGACACTTTTGGCCCTTCCTCCATGACGGCGAAGAGAGTTAGGTCTCTAATCCGCTACTTTCGCCTTCCTGGGGACCTAGCCTACAACCTCCTCACTGGCAACTTCCCTTGGGAGCATGGTCCCAATGACATAGTTATCTTCCAGGAACAGCTCGAGGCTAGCATGCGTCTCTCCCTGCACCCCTTGATAGTGGAAGTGCTAAACCATTTTAACATCACCATCGATCAACTTCATCCCAACGCGATTCGGAACATGGTTCGGACTATATCTTTGTGTTATGTGTATTGTCTTCCCTTAGACCTTGATATTTTTGCCTCTATTCTTTGTATAAAAAATGCCACTCCTGGGGTTCCACCGTAGAGGTGCTTTTACTACCTCTCTCCCTGCCACGGCTATAAGCTCTTGTACGAGCTATCGAATAAGATTCCCGCTTGGAAGCGGGATTACTTTGTGGTCCGTAACCCCGAGGGGTGGCCCTTCCCAACTTCTTGGAGGGGCGCCATCCAGGACCCCGGGGCCGAGTTGGACCCTGAAACTCGGAAAACAATGCTGTCCTGGGCATCGGTAGGCTTCCTCTGTTCGGACTACTTGGCTGAGGATAAGCTCGTGTAGGCCGGCTTGAGCCCGGGTAGGTTGTCCTTTTAGGTCGTATTGTTTTTGTCACGACATTGTGTTCATATGCATATATATATTTCATTCTTACCGAACTAACACTGATTTCTTCTTGGCAGCCATCATATCTGGTATCGATTTGTGTCGCCTTCTCTCAAGCAACCAGAGGCGCAAAGTGAAGAGGTCGTGCCCCGACCGGACTCCCCCTCGGGGGGCACTGAGTTCGGATCTGCCGAGCCGATTTTTTCCTCCCCTCCGCCTGAGATCTCGACACCTCCACCTGAGGGAACTAGTGGGACGGGTCTCAGAGGAGACAAGCTCCCTCAGTAGGGGGCGGCTCCCTGTAACCCCCTCCAGCCATACCCATACCCTTCATTCCCAGTGGGGAACTAGGAAGGGGTGAACGACTACCTCATGGCTCGCTGTAGGAGCCGGAAGGTGATTAACAACGACGAGGTCGCTCACTGGGGGAATATGGAGCCCGGGGACCTCGCCGCATTCGCCTCCTCCCACTGCATGGTGGTAAGTGATTCTTTCCTTTCTTCTTCTCTCATTTTGCTTCCTTTCACTGTCCTCTAATCTTACTTTTCTGTTGGCAGGTGAATACCGCCATCCATGCCATGGCTCTCCGGACACGTGTCCACCGCGTCAACGCCCTTGACCAGCGGGCTACTAATAAGAAGCTCCAGGGTGAGCTCCACCGGATCCGGGGCGAGCTCCATTACACTCAGAAGGGGAGTGAGTCTGAAGAGCTGCTCGTCTGCGACCAGGAGGTTCAAATTGCCCGGCTTTCTGAAGAGAGCGCGCGTTACAGGGAAGAGTCGTCAAGGGTGGCGGTGGAGAGGGAGCTCCTTTGGCAGTAGGTGCGGGACTTGGAGTCCACTTTTCTAGATCGGACTCGAAACTTTGACCAGATGGTGGATGCTGAACTAAAGAAAGCGATCTAGGATTTCAGAGACTCCCAGGAATACCACGACCTCCAGGTGGAATATGGCTCGAGTTCGTACCGCTCTGGGTTTAAGCTTTGCCGGTGGTTGGTTCAGAAGAAGTTCTCTGGGCTCAACCTCGACGGCATCACTATGAAAATCATTTAAGGCATCTCTATGGTGCATAGTGAAGTGATTACCACGTGTGCCCGAACTATACGCTCGTCGGTTATTCTCTAGTCCGATCCTCGTACTAGAACGAGCTATGCTTGGCGGGGTTTAAGCCAGAGCTATTTACGCTTCTGATACCTTACCTTCATCATCGAAATGGCTAAGTCTTTCTTGATGCCGAGGTGTTGGTAAGCTCGGCACTTGAAGTTCGCCCATGTCATGGAGACGACTGGTCTTATTGCGCCGAGGTCGTGTTAGCTCGGCATTTTGGCCCTTAGGCTCTAGGAGTGACTTATAGTCCACTCTTGGATTTTGCTCATGCCATAAAGGTGACTGGGTCCTATTGTACCGAGGTCATGTTAGCTCGGCATCTTGGCCCTTAGGTTGACAATATTCCATGCCCGAGGTACTTGTTTCCCTTTGAGAGTCTCGAGCTCGTACGTTCCTTCCCCGAGCACTCGTTTCACTCGGTAAGGTCCTTCCTAGTTGGACCCAAGCTTGCCAGCGCCAGGCTCAGGTACCATAACTTTGCGAAGGACCAGGTCGCCAACGCGGAGGTTTTGCTTCTTGACCCTAGCGTTATAGTACCGAGCTACTCTTTGTTGGTAAGCTGCGGTCCTGATGTACGCGAGGTCTCTTACTTCGTCGAGTAGATCGAGGTTGGTACGTAGCTCATCTTCATTCATCTGGTCACTGTATGCTTCTAGTCGCAGTGTAGGGACTTCAATCTCTGCGGGGATAACTGCTTCGGTGCCGTAGATGAGGTTGAAGGGTGTTTCTCTCATGGCGGTCTTCTCCGTGGTTCGGTAGGCCCATAGAACACTGGGCAGTTCTTCTGCCCACAACCCTTTAGCCCGGTCCAGTCGTGCTTTCAGTCCGCAGAGGATGGCTCTGTTCGTGACTTCTGCCTGACCGTTTGCTTGAGGGTGTGTGACTGAAGTAAAATTCTGTCGAATTCCCTTGTCTTGGCACCAGTCTTGGAATTTGATGTCCTCGAACTGCTTGCCATTGTCAGAAATCAATACCCGAGGTAACCCAAAGCGGCACACGATGTTCTTCCAAAAGAAGTTTTGGTCATTCCAGGTTGTGGTCGTTACAAGGGGCTCAACTTCTACCCACTTTGTGAAGTAGTCCACTGCTACTACTAAGAACTTCCTCTCTCCCGTTGTTAGCGGGAATGGCCCGAGTAGATCAATGCCCCACTGTGCAAAGGGCCACGGGCTGGTGAGATACTTGAGGTCAGCAACGGGTTGGTGGTGAATATTGGCGTGCCTCTGGCATTTGTCACATTTTCTAACGAGCTCAATAGCATCTGCCTTCATTATTGGCCAATAATACCCCTGTCGAAGTGCCTTCTGGGCGAGGGCCCTGCCCCCCAAGTGCCCGCCGCACAACCCCTCATGAGTGTCGCGGAGTACGAGCTCGGCTTCGGTAGGTCGCAAGCAATGTAGGTAGGGGAGCGTGTAGGAAGCTAGGCCGAGGAAGGACCTCTATGTACACGGTTCTCATGGTGATGTCGCTGGCGCTGGCTAATCTGGACAGGGTGTCGGCCTCAACGTTCTCTGACCTAGGGATTTGCCTGATAAAGTGACTGGAAGTTGAGCAAGGCTTCTCTGACCTTGGCTAAGTAAACGACCATGGTTGGCTCGCGAGCTTCGTACTCGCCAGTGACCTGGTTGACCACGAGCTGGGAGTCGCTGTAGATAACGATGTGCTTGACTTTTACTTCTCTGGCTAGAGCTAGTCCAGATATCAACGCCTCGTACTCTGCTTCGTTGTTAGATGCCGCGAACTCAAAGCATAGCGCGTACTCTAGCTTCGTGCCACTTGGGCCATGTAGAACTATTCCTGCTCCACTGCACTGTTGGTTTGAGGAGCCATTTACGTGAAGGATCTAGGGCTCCTCATCCCAGCTCGCGCTTGGCTGAACTCGGAGAGATGCCACACTGGCTTCTACCTCACGGGGCTCGGACTCGACCGACCTGGGAGCTTCGGGCTCACCCGAGCTGGGAACCTCGTGCTCAACCGGCCTGGGAACTTCGGAGCTGAATGTGCACTCGACAATGAAATCTACTAAGGCTTGGGCCTAATGGCAGTTCACGGCTTGTACTCGAGGTCGTACTCGCTGAGCTCAACGGCTCATTTCGTCAATCGACCAGAGACCTCGGGCTTAAGTAAGACTTGCCTCAGATGTTTGTCAGTGAGGACGATAACAGTGTGATCCTGTAAGTACGGGCGGAGTTTCCGAGCTGCAATTACTAGTGCGTATGCTAGCTTTTCTATCTCTAGATATCTCGTATCTGCTCCCTACAATACTTTACTAACAAAATAAATGGGTCGTTGAACCCTATCTACTTCTTTTATTAGCACCGAACTGACCACTTCGTCTCTTGCCGAGAGGTACAGTTCTAAAACATCGCCCTCCTCGGGCCGGGTTAAGATCAGCATGCTAGCGAGGTACTTCTTGAGCTCGTCAAATGCGAGCTGGTAGTCTTGGGTCCACTCGAACCCTTTGCTCTTAATTGCCTTAAAGAACGACAGACAGCGGTCCGCCGATTTGGACATGAAGTGGCTCAGGGCGGCTATGCGGCCGTTCAACCTCTGAACCTCCTTCAACTTCCGGGGTGGTCTCATATCTAAGATGGCCTTAATTTTATTCGGGTTGGCCTCAATGCCGCACCGGTTGATGATGTACCCTAGGAACTTGCCCGAGGTCACACCGAATACACACTTGTTTGGGTTTAATCTCATATTAAACTTGCGCAAAATTTCAAAGACAGAATGCAAGTCTTGTATTAATTCATGTGAAAATTGAGTTTTGACGACCATGTCGTCTACATAGCATTCTACTTTTCTGCCAATTAACAGCGCAAACAACTTATTTACATGCCTTTGAAAGGTTGCCCCTACGTTTTTCTACCCGAAGGGCATAACCTTGTAACAGTATAGACCGAATTTCGTGATGAAGGCAGTCTTTTCTTCATCCACCGGGTCCATCTTGATTTGGTTATAGCCCGAATAGGTGTCCATGAAACTTAGCAACTTGTTTCCTGAGGTCATGTCTACCAAGCGGTCAATTCTGGGGAGCTGGAAGCAGTCTTTTGTGCAAGCCCGGTTTAGGTTGGTGTAGTCAACGCACATGCGCCACTTGCCATTGGCCTTCTTTACCAGGACGGGGTTGGCTACCCAGCTCGGGTAATGGACTTTTCTTATGAAGTCAGTTGTGAGGAGCTTCTCGACCTCCTCGTCGACCGCTTTCCACCACTCCGGGGCTAGGTTGCGTTTCTTCTCTCTAACGGGCCTAACTATAGGATCGGTATTCAACTTGTGAGTTATAAGGTCGGGGTCTATTCCAGGCATCTCTGCCGCAGACCAGGCAAAAATATCTAAATTTTGAAGTAAGAAGCTTACCAGTTTGGATCATAGAGGTTCCTGGACGGAAGCACCGATCTGAAGTGTCCGTGCTGGGTTTGCTGTTGAGGTCGGGACGGTGACTGTTTCTTCCGTGGGCATGGCTCATTCTTAGCCTTATTTTGTAGGCCGCTCCAGTTCGAGGTCGTCGGCCACCTTGGTCTTTCCCTTCAGGGCGGCGACATAGCACTTGCCGGACTCGAGCTAGTCGCCCCGCGCTACCCCCACACCGAAGTCTATAAGGAACTTCATAGCCAAATGATAGGTGGAGACCACCGCCCATAGGACATGGGTGATCAGCCGACCTATTATGGCATTGTATGGGGAGGGGGTCGCGACCACCAGAAAGTCGTGGTTGAGTCTGACTACACAGGGCCGTGTGCCGACTTCCATAGGTACTGTTATTTTCTCAAGGGGCCGGACTTTTTCTCCGCTGAAGCCCACCAAAAGAGTGTCCGCGGGCTTCAAGTCACTTTTTTGCAACTGAAGCTGGTCGAATGCGGCTTTGAAGAGGATATCTGCTGAGCTACCCAAGTCAACGAGTACGTGCCTGACCTCGAAGTCGTTGATTCTCCGCTTTGTCACAAGTGCGTCATCATGGGGGTAGTGGACTCCTCGTGCATCATCTTCCGTGAAGAAAATTGGCTCTTCTGTCCTCGGCCGCTTTGGAGGATTCTGTTCTTCCTGGGCGGCCTCACGAACTGACGTCCGTGCTGCTGCTGAAGTACAACCTGCGACGATCGAACCTCCCACTATCACGTGGATGGTGCCCCGAACTGGCTTTTCTTCCAGAGGCTACCTCTACGACTGTTCGGCCCTGCTGCTGGACTCGGGAGGATCCTTACCGTGCTCCCCTTGTAGACCTGTTTTATTATTATTATTATTATTATTTTGTACAAAGTTCCTCAATCTCGTCGTAGAGGTTTTTACAATTTTCGGTACTATGACCATGATCTCTGTGAAAACTGTAGTACAGATTCTTGTTTCTCTCATTGGCATTTCCCCTCAAATGGGGTGGCCACTTCACATACAGGGCATCCTTGATCGCTATCAGGATTTCGGCCCGCTTCACGTTCAGTGGAGTGTAATCAGTTCGGTCTGCTATAGGAGCTCGGAACGACTGACCCGGCTTTGCCCCCGAGCTGCATCCTTTTTCTTTCGGCTGTCCCCTTGACTGGAAGGCTCTCTTTCACTTTTCCTCTTTCCGGGCGCGCCCTCGCCCTTCTGGCTGATCTCTTCTTCAGTGGCTATAAACCTGTTCGCGAGCTTAAGAAATTCGGTTATGGTCGCCGGTTGGTTGACGACCATGTGCCATTTGAACTCTTTGTGCATCACACCTTTCTTGGTTGCTGCGAGGCGCACAGCGGTGTCCAGGCGCGGTATATGCATGCAAGCATCGTTGAATTGCTTGACATAGCTTCAGATAGGTTCTCCCTCTCTCTGCACTATGTTGAGGAGGCTTTCTTCAGTCCACAGGCACCGCTTGCTGGTAACGAAGTGGGACATGAAGGCTTGCGCGAACTGTGCTCAACTTCTTATTGATCCGGGTGCCAGGTTCCGGTACCATGTGCAGACTACTCCTCTGAAAGTGGTAAAGAAGGCCACACACATGCATGACTTACTGGCTCTCACCAGGTGCATCTGCGACTGGAAGGCATCCACGTGATCATTTGGGTTGAACGACCCGTCGTACTTGCCAAGAGGGGGGAGCTTGAAATCTTTAGGCATTGGGACTGTTAGGAGCTCAGGGGATACGGGGGATTGAATTGAAAGGAGGGGAGCCTTCACTTCGCCCGAGCTTACCTCTTCTTTGCCTCTGAGCTCGGGCAGGTCGTTGGTGGCAGATCGACGAGTTCAGCGGCGGCATCTCTATTTCTTGGTGGGCTCGACGTTTGTGCTACTCACCTCTGTGCTGTCAGGGATGGTATGTGCAAGAAGTAGCTCAGGACGCTAGTGATGACTGCGAATAGAGGGATCCTGCTTGGAGCCTACGGCCAGAATCTTGAACCGGTTCTCTAGGAACGGGGTATCAGGCTTGGAGGGCTGAGGCGACATGGACTTGGCGAGCTGAGGTCTTTCCGACCTGACTGCCCACGGTGAGACCGGAGTGGCCGGTCTTTCTTGTCAGCCGCGGGAGGAGGCCTGGCTCATAGGAGGGTTCTGGGGGGCCTCTCCTTGGCGAGAAAGGTGCTCGTCCTGACGACGAGACCTAGCTCGCTGTGAGGTTGGGTACCGAGGAGGGAGCTGCGGCTGCTGAAGCTGGGGTTGAGGCAGCTGAGGGAATTGCTGCTGATACTGGTACTGGGAGACTTGGTGTAGCACCTATTGTTGATAGAGCTGGAACTGTTGAAACTGTTGCATTTGGGCTTGCATGGCCCGCATGCACTGCACCAAGTCTTCTAGTTGGTTCGGGTTGGCCGCTGGGGGCACAATCGAGGGTTCGGTGAAAGCTCCGACTGTAGTAGGGAGTGGAGCAACGACGGGTGCCCCTGTAAGAGGCACGTTTAAACTATGTATCCCGTCTGCTGAGAGGGGAACGATGAACTGTCCGATGCAGACAGTAGGAAGCTGGGGCTGTTCCCTGGAGTTATCCATCTCCATGCTTCATCCGATGTTGCTTGAGGAAGCCAAGAGTGTCAAGTTTTCAAGGAAGAAAGAGTTGTGAAGGTTTAGAGAATGGCTTTTTTGAAGCGTTTCCCACAGACGACACCAAATGATGTAGCGCGATCCGGTCAGTCCTAGCTGGCACTCACGTGGCTCCTGGATGATACCTGAGATGAAGAAGAAGAAGAATCCCCGGGGGCTTACCTGACAGGAATAAGTTAGTACTCTGTAGGAGAAGCAAGGAGAAGACTAAGAGTGCAGATAGCGCGTTATCACTATACTTGAGAGATTAGAAGTCTCAAGAAGAAGTTTATCTTCTGCCCTGAGGGCTTTTATAGGGGCATTCATGTCAGGTCGGGCATAACCGCCACTGGGCTTCTGCCACAGCCGTTACCTGCCAGGGTTGCGCAGGTGGCCGTTGTGACGTACTTCTCGCCCGGGTGAGTGACACGTCTCCCAAGTGGCAGGCACGCCTCCGCCTGCTGAGAGACGTGGATGCAAACTGTCGAAAGGACAGGGACTGCACCGTCAGTAAGGGTCGTGGCACAGTCCGATCGGTACGGCCTGTTAGATAGAAGCTTCCTAAGGAGTGCTCACGCGGTTCATTCGCGAGCTACTTTGTAGCGAGCTCGGAATACTTCAGGATTACCCTTAATAGAATTGGTCCTCGGGATGACTTGTCTGCTTGGGAGCTCGGGTGAGCTAGTTCCCCTAGCTCGCGAGCTAGAATTGCCTCGGAGTATCCTTTCAAAGGTAGCTCGGGGAACCCGGAGCTCACGTTGTGGCGGGCTCCTCCTTTTGTGAGCTACAATGTAGCGAGCTGCTTTATAAGCCCGTCACTTGGTCGCACCAGGCTACAATGCAGAGCTGTCGCTCATGCTGAGTCAGTGTCCACATATAACGATTTCATAGGTCAGATCAAATCGTCCTCCATCACTTATCATTGGTTCCACAGCCCACAAAACAACCATTATGTTCAGCCAAACCTTACTCGAATCATTGATTGATTGATGTTGTTAACATGTTGAATACTTTACATACTTTCTTCCATTAAAAAAATCATGGGAGTGAACTTTGTTGCCTTGCAAAAAATCCCTGTTTCTAGTGCTTCAACCAAGGTCCTTGAAATCCTTTTAAGGCGGTTGGGGTACCATATCTGGTTTTTTCCAGCCCCAAAGTTTATGGTCTTCCCCAATAAATGAAGAAGACAGTTAATTTATTAGCCCCAAAATTTACCATGTCTAGTTTATTAGTCCGAGAAGCCTAGAAACCTTTTGCTTAAGCATTTCAACGAGTTGTCATCTCCCAAAAAGTTCAACCCATTTTCAAAATAGTGTTGCCCCCACAACAACGTTACATTTGAAATAGAAGCATATAATCACACTTTTATCAATTAGGCTTTATTTTGAAAATTTGAGAAATGATATAGGGCAAATTAGATTTTCTGCTTGTTTTCCATCAATATTTTACTGCGATGTCCATTTTCAGAAAATTTAAGGGTATTTTATATAATTTTTCAAACAATAGGGTTTTTTATCCATTTATTAAATCATAAGGGCATTTTAAGTATTTAACTCTAAATAAAATAATAAGAAATACTGACATGATACTAATTAATTAAAAAAGTCTAGAAATACACGTGGGTTCCACTTAAAACTCCCACATGTTAATAAATAAAAATAAAAGTAATTATTATTTAAAATTAATTAAAAAACACATATGGCTCTCCATCTCCTGTGGTATTACTTTTCGTCGTCAATTAGATTCGAAGAAAAGTCATAGACGACGATCTTGAACCTCCATTGTGGTGGAAACGCATTGCTCTCCTTTCCCAGTGTCAAATGCCAACACCAACGATTAGCAACAACACTAGCTACCAATATCGGTGGTTGGTTCACTAATAATAGGTTCCTTAATTCCACTAATCTACATCTTCCTCTTAAGCAAAAGCAGAGATAACAACATCAACTGGTTGCTCGAGCTTGCACCTATTTGACTCTGAATCTTAGCATTCATGAGGGTGGTGAGCAGGTTGGGAATGCCAATTGATGATGACCAAAATCACATAGTGTTCGAACATTAATTCAGCGTAGATGGAAGGTGAAGACCTCCGAGGAAGAATAAGTCAGAGGGCTTGAGGAAGGTGAAATAAAGAACAATAAATGCAATGAACCTACTAAATTTTGGAATTTACATTTATACACTCGTACAGACCAACGTGTTGTGAAGGCAAGTGAGACACTTGGTGGATCAGTAGGACACTTTTAGGTAACTCGCATGCCATTCTCGATTGTATGTGGAGGAAGACTGGGGCCAAAGTGGGCAAATGGGATGACTGCATTGCCAAATGGTTGTCCTCTTGTACACATTGTTCAACTCGGGTGTGTTTCTCTCAGTGCCAGCTCGGTTCAACGGGATGTGTTTCTTTGCTCACTTAGTTCAGCTCATGTGCTTGATTGAGCTTCGTCAATCATTGCCAAGGTTCTTCGAACCAGTGAAGGGATGAGAGATTCATCCTATGGATGCTCAAAGATTGCGGAATAAGGGGCGAATTTAAAAAATTTATCTCTCCCTTCAACTGGGAATCGTATTCCCTATTTAGAAAATCATATTTTCAAGGATCAATCTTGAACCATAAACTGAACCAGATCTGAATCAAAAGGAGTGGGAGATGATTATACCTGATACGGAGAAATACTATCTCCCAACGGAGGTGTTCACGCCCAAGGAAAGATCCAAAATCTGCTCCCACTGAAAATGGCGCAGTGAAAGATGGAGCAGAATCAACAACGTTCTTCAAAAGAACTTGACCCTTCGCAAGAATCAACTGGACGACTTGTGAGTACAGCTCCAACCAATCTTTTCCCAAAAGATTGAGATCAAGATCAAATCTTGATTGCTCCCAAGAACTGGAGATCGAACTGAAGGAATGGCAATGGCAGGAAGGTGGCGGCAGGAGAGAATTCACAGTATGCAGGAAATCTCTCAATCTTTCTTTTCTTCAAAGAGAAGAATGCTGTTGATCATGTAAAAGGCTGCCGTCCCCTTCCCCCTTTATAATCTCAAAGGGATCAGCTCCTAATCAGATTAGGAGTTGCTAATCCAAATCATATTTGGGTTAGAAGTCCCTTAGTGATAAGGGATAATCCTTATCTTATCTGCAGATCAGATCAGCTATCTCCTAATCTAATTAGGAGGTTTCTAGATCTAAATCTCATTTAGATCTTGGACTCTCTGAGTGGATAAGGTCTAAGCCCAATCCTTTTAGCTGACCCACTTCAGAATTCGCTCCCTTTAAATGACTGATCAAATCAGCCTAGTTTGAAATGGGCTTAAGGCCCATTTAAGGTTATGTACTCAAAAGCCTTCCAAACAGCTGCCCAGTTGGGCTTCCTTGTTTGGCGTGGGACCCAAGCATTGATCTACACATCAGCCACATGGGTTCAGCCCAGCCTTTGTTACAAAGCCTGGCCGAATGCACTGCTAAAAACAGTGTACCCCCTGAAACCCATCAAATGGGCTCTATGGGCCCAACACTTACACTAAGTGGTCCCTGGGCCAAGCCACCTTGTAACACCCAGGGATTGTGGGCAGATGCAAGATTAGCCCATCAGGTGTTATCCTCAATGGTCTTACACTTAACCTCTCAGCCCATAATGATCATACACTGCCCGACAAGAGAGGACCTCTCCCTCGGCTGCAAGGAACAGTGTTGCACTCTCCACTCATATGGATCCCGGGAATTAAAACCTTCTTGCAAACATTTTAGAAACCATAATATATATACTTTTATATCTTATATAAAATATATTTTGCAAAACAAATCTCAACGGTTGAAATCGGCTGCCGGCAGTCTTGGTTTCTATCAGTGAGAGTGCATCCCTGATCATTACCTTTGTCCGACAAATGGGCTGATCCTGTCACTATGATCACCCACTCAGATGAAATCTCGGACTGTCCCAACATACCCAGGTTTTGACCCCCCCGCTAAGGATATCACTGATTGGTACATCAAAGATAGCCCAATCCGACACCTAGTGCAGTATCATAATCGAGTCTAGGGGTCGGGTGTAACTTTCCAATTTTGCCCATTAGTCTCCAAGGTCCAGGGCAATACTGGAAATCTGGTCCAGTTCAAAGATTCAATTAATCCTACACTGTATGTGCCTAAGGTCTCACCCTGGTAGCTGAGACAGGCCACCCCAACCGACTTGGTGGCACCCCAGTGTCAGCCTTGTCAGTATAGGTCTCCCCAGACCGACCCACTGGCTGTGAAAATTCTAAACTAACACGAGTCTCATTAAGTGTCCAGTTTAAGGGTATTACACAGAAACATACCAAGGGAACATGAATCAAATATGTACCTTTATTCATTTACAATAAACTCATAAAGTACATCATTCTGATTGAAGCTAAGGGCATACAAAACTATCTAACAACCAGGCTATTGCAGGCAATGTCCGAGGTGTTTATTAATCTACCAAGGTTGCCACCTTGTCACGGGGTAATCGTTGGGGCCCGTGCGGCACTCGGAATGGGCGAGTAAGCCTACGAAACAAAGCAAACACACACAAAGGCAACAAGATGGCACACGAGTTAGCAAAAGGCTATTTGTATTGCATTAATCAGTGGTAAGCACAAACAACAGTACAGTGTCAAGGGGATCTCGTGCTTAACCTTTACACGCTTATGAGCTCACTCGACTACCTACCTCCCCTCAAAGAGTACGTTAAGCTTTTGGGGGAGTGACAATAGGAAACATCAAAATGATGGAAAATCATACTAAGTAATTACAATAATGCCATTGGTGGTCCCCCTTACAAAATATAAGCAAAGCCCACCCATGACACACATGTTGACACCATGAAGGCGCATGGTTGGCACTCGGATGGCTCATTGTAGGTGCTTGATGGTGCGACGAAGGAGTCACCTGTGACGTTCTTCCCTACTCAATTCGATCTACGTCCTTGGAGATCGGCTTCGACTGGTCCCTTAGAGTCACTGTTGCGGAAGGAGGGTTCTTCTGCTGCTCCCCGAACCGGCTGTTGTCCAAGGCCGAGGTGTATATTTTGGTGGCATGGTTGGGTTGGCTCATTCTGTTGGGGTTTCCTATGGCTAAGTCCTTTCCTAGCAGCCTTAAGGTATGTTAGTGGCTGGTTCTGTTTGGCTAAGGGGTAGGTTT
Organism: Nelumbo nucifera; assembly: GCF_055504915.1. NCBI lineage: Eukaryota > Viridiplantae > Streptophyta > Magnoliopsida > Proteales > Nelumbonaceae > Nelumbo > Nelumbo nucifera. The sequence goes on from NC_142649.1 coordinate 19,469,677, forward strand.
GGGCTAGGTAAGGATCAAAATGGTGTTTTGGATTATTAAGGTGTGGATTCCCATGCATTTTTCCCCAAGGGTAACTCATAGGACTACTACGGGAATTAGCCTTAGGGATGATGTGAATGTGCTCCCTAGATGGCTTGGGTGACACTCGCTCTCCCCAGTGGTTGTGGTAGTAGATGTGGGCAAGGTTTGACACGGCCTTGGGTCTTCTTCTGTTGGGCCCACCAATTGTGGGCACTTGCGGCTTCTGCTGCGAAGTCGACTTCTACTGATGTGGTTGGTGTTGAAGCTGATGTTGCTGCTGGTGTTGACTTGGGCGCTGGCATTGGTGTTGGCGCTGAAAATGGAACTGTCTTGGGGGTGACTTCTTCCTGGTGACGACTTCCCAACCAGTTCCAATGTCGATGTGAGGTACTTGACAGGGGTTCTTCCTTGTTGATGCAGAGCTGTCTTCATGGTTGATAGTTTCTTGGTACAACTGCAAGGCTGAAAGCTGCTTCCCGAGTATTTGCAAGGCTGATGAGACAGGAACCATGCAAGGGGAGTGTTCGTCCAGAATAAGCAAACTGTTGATGTGTGGCATAAGTGCTACTTCCACCTGCTTGAGGAACTCCACTCCAAGAACCACCTAAAAATCATCCAAGGGAACCACAGATAGATTGATGGGTCCTTTCCATGGTCCAACTCGGAGTTCTACTCCACGGGCCGTGCCCTCTACTGCTTTCGCCCCGGAGTTGACAGCCTTGACCCACCCATTTTGTTTGGTGGTGGTCAAGCCGAGTCGCTTTGCCTCCGCAAGCGAAATGAAGTTGTGGGTGGCCCCAGTGTCCACCAAGGCTTGGGTCGGCCTCCCGCCGAGGGTGATGTCTACATAACTCAACCCCTTGTGGGCTTTGGTGGGCCGCTTTGATGTGGCCTCTTTCTTGACCATGGCATTGATGAGTTGGAGGGCGCCTACTCTTGGTGCCGCTGTGGGTTTCTTCTCATTGCTCTGTTCACTATCGCTGAGTTTGGCGATGAGGGTAGTTATTTTCTTTCGGGTTGGACAGTCACTCATCCAATGCTTCCCGTTGCAAAGGTAACAAGGCGCAGGAGGAGGTCTCCTAGTGGATTGGTGGCCCTGGTAGCTTGGGCCTCCTTGTGGCTGGCTTCTCCTGTGTAGGGGTTGATTGTGGATCTCCCCCACTCAGACTCATGGTACCTGGGCTGGATGGTCTTTACACATCTTCCTTAGGTGTTCTCAGATCAACAAGCTGTTCAGCTATGGCCATGGCAGTGGCGAGGTCCTCAACCCCGCGTCGCTGGAGTTCGAGCTCGGCCCATGGCCTGAGACCGTCCATAAAATTGAACAGAAGATCCTTGTCTAACATGTCAGTGATTTCCAGCGTTAAGGCCGAAAACTCCTTGACATAGTCATGTAGTGATTCTTGATGTCTGAGATTCTTCATTCTTTGGCACGACAAGTACTCCACATTTTCTGGGTAGAACTGCCGCTTGATCTCACTCTTGAATCCAACCCAAGTGTCGATGGTACGAGTTCCACGTTCAATGTCTTGGCAACACCTACGCCACCATAACATTGCGATATCAGTCAAATACATAGCAGCTGTACATACCTGAGTTTGGTTGTCAATGATGCCAGTGGCAGAGAAATATTGCTCCAATTGCCACAAGAAGTTGTCAAGCTCCCTAGCATCCCGAGCACCCGAGTAAGGTGTTGGCTCTCGGATCTTGATGTTCATGGAAGCTAGGGTGGAAGGAGTGCTTGGTGTGTTGGCCACTGCCCTCTTTAGGAGAGTCATCTCATCTCTCATCTCATCCAATTGCGCTTGGAATCTGTCTAGGAAGCCCTGTAGGCTGCTTTGGGAAGGCCCAGCTCCCGAATTCTGTATGGTAGTGTGCGTGTCTCTGAAGGCGCCATTGAAACGTCCTTCTAGTTCCACCTCTACATTCTCAACCGTCTCTAGGTTGAGGTGGAGTTCATCAACCCGATCTCGGGTTTCTCCCACTGTCACCTCGCAACGTAGGAGGCGCATGTCCACGATAGCTAGTTGGTCAACTGATTTGTCGTGCTTGCTAGCTTTAGTTGTATGCCCCTTTGGGGCTTGTATCTTGGTAGGTTCGTCAAGTGGAGCTTCATCAGTGTCGTGGGCTTGAATCCGCCCATGTGGTGTGTCATCGGAAATGCTCCGATTGCTCTTAATTGGGTTGATGTAGGGACGAAGACAAGGTCTAGAGTGTTTGTAGGAGTTCTCGCTCTGATACCAACTGTCACGGGGGTAATCGTTGGGGCCCCATGCGGCACTCGGAATGGGCGAGTAAGCCTACGAAACAAAGCAAACACACACACAAAGGCAACAAGATAGCATACGAATTAGCAAAAGGCTATTTGTATTGCATTAATCAGTGGTAAGCACAAGCACACAGTACAGTGTCGAGGGAATCTCGTGCTTAACCTTTACACGCTTATGAGCTCACTTGACTACCTACCTCCCCTCAAAGAGTACGTTAAGCTTTTGGGAGAGTGACAATAAGAAACATCAAAATGATGGAAAAGCATATTAAGTAATTACAATAACGCCATTGGCGGTCCCCCTTACAAAATACAAGCAAAGCCCACCCATGACACATCTTGACACCATAAAGGCGCACGATTGGCACTCAGATGGTTCACTGTAGGTGCTTGATGGCGCGACGAAGGAATCACCTGTGACAACCTATCACGATCTCATTGGAGATCTGTTCTACCCTCATCACCAATGATTCAATTTTTGGGCTTGAGCTTTACTTAAATCTTGGTTTATGCAAGGACGATACCGCCTTTGGAAAGGATGGTGGAATCCCATCTGAGATGCCCGATCCATGGATGAGAGATCCAATTCTGGAGATCATGACTAACAAGGGAACCATATTGACAACGAGGTTTGAGAGAGTCAAGGTGATGGGCGATATGTGGCAGAGATGGATAGACAGATGATACTGCTCGACACCCGACGAGACTATATTGATGAAAGAACTTGACAACAACAAATACAGTAAACAAGTGGAGGAATAATGAAGAAGCGGCGGTTTCACAAAAACAAGCTCCAGCTCTAGCACAAAAACATGGGGATTCCTCGTTCAAGGTAGAGGCAAGGATTGCACCCTAGCTTGCTACATCCTTGAGACATGCCGAATGTTGTGCTTGTAGAGTTCTACACTCACTCTTGTCTAGTGAGGGCCAAGTGATGCTTTGGGGAAAGCACACAAGTACAACTAGCTAAATCTTGGTTGTTGCAACACCAACAACAAAAACGAGAGATGCATCAATTATTCATTCATTGACCATTGGTTCTTTCTTTCAGCAAGACTTCGAACACAAATTTCTTGATGCATTCTTTTGTGTGTTGTACAAATAAAAGAAAAGACAAATTTCTTAAAGTATTCCTATAATTTACAAAATTGATAAAATCTATCCTTATTATTTACATATTATCTTGAATTATCCTTAAGTTCTCTAACAATTGATTAATTCCTCCCTTCTCGTTAGGGTTCCGTCATATTCCGCACACATCCCATATCACGTGAATTATATTTTGAGAAAATATCAATAATATCCTTATATCCAGTTTTGGTTTGACAATATTTATTTTACCTTATTTCTGAATTTCTCTCTCTCCGCCCTTGATCTCTTTATATATCCATTTCGGAATCACAAGAGCTCACCCATGGAGCTCTTCTCTAATGGAGTTTCATCGCTGTCGCAACTAATGGACTCACTTCCGGTGGCAGAGGAAAATTGGGGGAAAGCTATTGCCACTTATCGCGAAGCTTACTGAGCATAGGGTTTTGTCGTTGCCGTTCAACAATTTTAGGGGTGAGATTGAGAGAATGGTAGGATCCATCTAATGGACGCCATAAAGGTTGCGGAATGGGCGGGGCGAATTTCAAAAATTTCCTACCTTCTCCCAACTGGGAATCATATTCCCTGAATTTAGAATACAATATTCAAGGATCTACTTGAACCCTAATCAAACCAGATCTGTACCAAAAGATAAATGGGAGGATTATACCTGATCCGGAGAAGCAGTATCTCCCAAAGTTGGTGTTCACGCCCAAAGAATGCTCCAAGATCTGTCCCTGCTGAAGATGACACAGCTGTGGATGGAACAGAACCAGCAGGGTGCGTCCTACACACTGGATCCTTCACAAGAATCCCCTGGATGTACTAAACACTGAATTCTTTCAGTCTTTCTTGCAAGACTGATGTCAAGAACTGGTTTCTTGACTTTCTTTTCTGCAAAGATCAAATCTTACAATAATGCAAATGGCGGCGGCAGGAGGAGATTTCCAGAAACGAAAAGGCTGAACTGTTTTCTTTTCTGGAGAGAATGAGATCTAATCTCAATTCGCAGGAACCTTTCTTGCTTACCAGAACCTCTTGGATCGAAATCTGATTTCCCTGTCTTGGTTCATTCGAAAATCTCCTCTCTTTTCTTCTTGATTAAGAAATCTCCTAATTAGGAGTTATCCCAATCCAAATCAGTATTTGGATAGGGGATAATCTTAATCCCTTTCCCAGATAGAGTTAGCTTACTCCTGATCTTATCAGGAGGTTACCAGATTCAAATCTGATTTGAATTTGGTCTCTAAGAGTGGATAAGGCTAAGAGCCCAATCCTTTTTGCTAACTTCAATATCAAATTCGCCCCATTGATGGGTGATCATATCAGCCCACTTCGAAATGTGCTTTTGGCCCATTAAGTATTCAGTGTTTAATTAGTTTCCAATCTGCTGCCCAGTTGGGCTTCTTTGTATGGCGTGGGACCCAAGCATTGATCTACACACCAGCCACATGGGTTCGGCCCATCCTTTAATACAAGGCCCAGCCAAATTCACTGAAAATCTCAATGAACCCCTTGAGTCCATCGTATGAACCCTATGGGTCCAACACTTACATTAAGTGGTCCCTGGGCCAAGCCATCTTATAAAAACCCAGGGACTGTGGGCAGGTGCAAGATTAGCCCATCAGGTATTATCCTAAATGGTCTTACACTTAACCTCTCAGCCCTTAATGATCAAGCACTGCCCGACAAGAGAGGACCTCTCCCTCGGCTGCAAGGAACAGTGCCGCACTCTCCTCTCACATGGATCCCGGGAATTAAAACCATTTGCAAACATTTTGAAACCGTACATATATATGTAAATATATTAATTTTGCAAAAACAAAATTCCAACGATTGAAATCAACTGCCGGCAGTTTGGTTTCCATCAGAGAGAGTGCATTCCCGATCATTACCCTTTGTCCGACAAAGTGGCTGATTCTGTCACTATGACCACCCACTCAGATGAATTCTCAAACTGCCCCAACATACCCAGGTTTTGATCCCCACTAAGGATCTCACTGATTGGCATATCAAAGGCAGCCTGATCCAGCACCTAGTGAAGTGTCATAATCGAGTCTAGGGGTCAGGTGTAACTTTCCAGTTTTGCCCATCTATCTCCAAGGTCCAGGGCAAGACTGGAAATCTGGTCCGGTTCAAGGATTCAAGTAATCCCATGCTGTATGTGCCTCGGGTCTTACCCTGATGGCTGAGACAGGCCATCCCAACACTTGGTGGCACACCAGTATCAGCCTTGGCAGTATAAATCTCCCCAGACTTATCCAACGGCTGTGAACATTTAAAACTAACATGAGTCTCTACAAATGTCCAGTTTTAGGGTTTTACACAGAATTAAACCAAACAACATGAATCAAACATGCACTTTATTTATTTCCACTAAATAACAAAAGTACATCAAAATGATTGAAGCTAAGGGCATACAAAACTGTCTAACAGAGATTCCTATTGAAATCCGGGGCTTGTAGAAGCTAGAAGTACTTGATCTTGCGGGAAATTTGCTCTCTGGAACCTTGCCTCCCAAATTTGGAGGTCTGAGGAGGTTGCAGGTCCTTAATCTCGGCTTCAATAAGTTTGTGGGGGAGATTCCTACCTCACTTTCTAACTGTGTGGGCTTGTAGATGTTGAATTTGGCTGCTAATGGATTGAACGGGATGACCCCTCAGTCTATTGGAAGTTTTTTAGAGTTGAAGGGATCTATTCTTGGTGAGCTTGGAAGCAAATATTGGAATATTGAACATCTTCCTTTGAATTTAGTTCCGCCTTTTAGCTCTTTCTTTTTAGAAATTCAAAGATCATCACAACGAAGTGCCATACAATTTCTTTTTAGAAATTCAAAGTTCCGCCTTTTGAATACGCAAGATGCATACAACTAACCTCGAAAGCAATTAAATAGGGAAAATTCATCTCGGTTCACCTTGATCCTGATTTCTTGTCAAATGGCTTCAACTTGATCGATGAAGAGAATTTACTCCTGCATGCTTTAATTGATTGAGAACTACAAGTTACTGCCTGTGGATGCCCTATTCTTTGGGAGATTGTTCTAAATCGTGCCACTAAGAATGGGTTGGCGAGTATCGCCGAGGAGTACCCAATATTGCAGGAATTAGAGTTACATTGCTGCATGGATCTCTCGTTGCGAGGGATTGTCGCTTGTTAGAACCTTCATATCTGGGAATTCAAGTTATACTCGATAATTTCTAAAGGGACTTTGTGTAATTTCACATAATCAATTGGGTTTTATTTTGAAAATTTGAAGAATAGTGGACAAATTTGATATTTTTCTTATATGTCAATTGTTAGAAGACGTGGAATATTTTAAGATAATATGTAAATAGTAAGGGTAGAGTTAGTCAATTTCTTGAATCATAAGGGTATTTTAAAAAAATTACCCTTAAAGAAAAAATAGAAGGTTGTCGATCCCATCACTCATTCATGTTTTCAAAGGAAAAGCAAAGTTTTTACAACTTCAAACAGTTGCCTAGTTTTTTTTTTGGTCTCCAATAAAACAAGTAGAGAATCTATATCAAATATTATCTCTACATCATCCCGTTTGGTTCATTATAAAACAATACCCACACTATCAAATATTCACATTGATTCTGTCTTGATTAGGCTCAGTACATTCTTCATTGCCAGCATTCTCCCGCTCTCGGACTTAAGAAGCAAAGCAGCCCTCCATAGGCTGTTTTCTTTCACTACCCCAGTGGCCTGTGGAACAGCATGAAAGCTTGAGATTGCTTGTCGTTTACATACCAAGCTTGTGACATCATTCTGCTTTAGATATGTTTTAATGGGAGACTAGCGACATTGAAGAAGACTCATCATGCACACTCGTCAGTTAGGATGAGAATTCAGGTCTATTTACGCCTTGCTACTCTCATCCCCTTTCTCAGTCCTCCACCAGAACATTATTCATTTTCTTGCTCGTTCTCATTCTCCCAAGGTTCTAATTGCAATAAATAAAACACCTTTACATGTGTTGTGTAATTCAACTTCATCTTTGGGACCCCATAGATGTTGCTTCCTCTTTGGAAAATTTCTTGCATCACGAGTGTTTTGAAATGGTGCTTCATAGTCATGCAAATACATGTGGGCTTGTGCTTTGAGCCTTTCTCGCTATAGGGGCCTTGTGGTTTAGTTGCCATAGAATGGGGGATTAGGTAGAAGGAGATGAGAGAAAGAAAAAAGGAGAGAGAGATCAGCTAAGAAATGTTGTCTCAAACTAAATTTCCTACCCGCCTTTAATTGTAACCACACATTGCCATTATTGGGATGTACAGCTGCAATGTAGGGTGTAGGTATAGACGGTGAATAGGAAATTTATCTACATGTTGTCTACTATTTGATGTACTGACCAGACTACTTTGTTTAATGACATTGATACGTGTCACGTGTTGTCTTGATAGATATTCCTATTAATTATCAACTAGCGAGGGCCCCCTGCTTCGCAGGGGCTATCACTCGATTATTTTAATTAGCCTGAATAAAACAATATAAAATTATTGTGAAGTTTATAATTTTAGTACTTCTGTTCTTTTTATCTTTTTTTCCTAAAAGACATGAAATTAATTATAGCCTGTCGAACATACTAAAATTTGTAAAAACAAATGTTGTTTCATTCAATCTAATGAATTAATTAATATCCCATGCAACACACCACTCATGGGCTGGTAAGGTGCTTTAAAAACAGTACCATAAAGTGGGTGATTAGTCCAGGTTAGCTTCAGGAACGATATTTGAGGAATTTAATCCAATTTCTGTACATTAGCCTCAACCAATTCTCTTTGGGCTTTAAGATAAGCTTTCAGTGCTTTTCTTTCTTCAAGTTCACACTAACATCTGTGCTCTAGCTCCTCCAACTCTTTATCTTGCAATTCCTCAATTTTTGCTAAGGATTCAATATCCATACTATCATGTCCCAAGAGATTTAGCTGACCAGAACAATTTAATAAGCATATGGTGTTTGGAAGTGCCTAGCATTGACCACAAAAATAAGCATGGATGAAACTCAAAAATTTGTATGATAAAAAAAATTAAAATGAAACCAATTACAAAAACAACAATAATACTGGATGAAAGAGAACAAAGTTAGCACTTATGTCATAAAAAATGTTAAATAATGATTAAGAAAAAAAAGGATAGAGAAGCGAAGGATGGCATAGAAGATGATCAGTATTAAGTTGTGAGAACTCAAGTAAAATAAATAAAACACAGTATACATTTATTTGTTCCTTTGGAGAATGCACCCTGAGTTGGCAGGCAGTTCCATTTGCTCTTGATGTCATCTGCATTAATAATGAGCTTTGATTTAATGAAGTATGAGAACCCATCAAGTTAGCACTCTTCTCAGATTGATTGCAATTCATAGAGACACCACCACCTGAAAATTTGAAAGGACCCTGCTTATTAAGTAACTCAATGTTTGGTTTATTAAATATGGTTACAATGGGACTGAAGATTTACAGCAGGGATGTGTTGTCCCAAAGCCTCACCTTGTCGATTCAACTTTTTTTCCATTTTCTTTTTTCTCATCCACCTTTACCTAATTATGAACTTGAATATTTTCTCACTGATTTGGACGTTGCATACCATTAAGAAAGCCTGTAAATTAGCCCATTTATAATAGAAATAATTTGGAAATGTCTATAGACAAACCACTCAAAAATGAGGAATTTGCATCTCCATGTGTATCACTCCATTCTTTGAATTGATCAGATGGTATTTCTCATTGGTGCGTCCATTGTTCACAACATCAGTAAGATTGATGCCCATGTATCCCAAAGGTTCCTGCATTACACAAATGAAAAATACTTTTAAGCCCAAAATGTTATAAAGGATGGAGAGAAGAATGGATCTTTTTTTTTTATTGGTAACTTGTCATATTTTATAAATTGATGATAACAAATATGGTATATTTATAATGGAAAAGTGCCATGAATCCCAAGCAATCCTTTAGGATGACTTGCTGCCTCACCCAGTATTCCTTTTCAAGTTCTACACTCTAGGAGATTGTTTTCCCTAAAAGGCACTTGCCAAGCTTTTGGCATATCTGTGAACCTATCTATATTAGGCCCTCTTAAAATATGTCTAAACTGTCATGAACCCTGTATATTACTTCTTAGCCATCCCACAAGAACACGGCAACCACCTTCCACTACCATGTCAATAAAATTTCGTAACTTCCTCATTTCCGGTCATTGGTGAGTAAAGTCCTTGCTAATATCAAACCATTGTTGTTCCAAATTAAACCACCAATACCTAAAACATTGATTAGATGTTGGATTTAGTTTGGAATTCTATTTCTCACCGAATAAAAAGGCTCAATCAACCAAGTTGTTGGATACAAGCACATTGTCTCTCCAATGTTATCATCTTATCTCAGCACGATGGATTATGGTGTGTTAATCTATTTGTGGTGTTTTTTTTCTTAATCAATTCTCATTTTCTTCTACCCCTCATTCAAGCTTTAAGTTAGTTGTCTTCAAAACTCAATTTGTGTAATTCGTCATGTAACAATAAATATTGTCTGATTCATAATAAAAACAACACTATCTACCAAAACCATATGACTTTATGAATACAGGTAACAACATCTAAAGTACAGAATAGCGCAAATTCTTAAAAATAAGTTCTCAATCAAAGAATTGCATGTCCAGTGCATTCTAGGAATTGCACCTTTCAGCAATCAACAAATCACACGTCTTCACTTGCATGGTGGGGAGATTACGGCAAAAGCAAACCCTCCATTAGCAAAAAAGAAAAAAAAAAAAAGAAATACCACAAGTGGCCTGTATGGTGAGGTGAGGGTTATAGTGAGTTAGGGAAATGATGTAACCGTTCCTGGTCATGTATCAATTTTTTTGTGATGTATCAAATTTTTTGGCTAAGTACCTCGTCAGTGACATATGCTCCCAAGTGGCCTGTGACTCAGAGGCTGAAGTGGAGCTCCCTAGTGGCGAGTTGTCTGGTGGCGAGCTACCTAGTGGCGAACTGCCTGGTGATGAGCTCCTTGGTGGTGAATTACCTGGTGGCGAACTACCTTGATGAGTTGCTTGGTGGTGAGCTATCTGGTGGCAAACTGCCTGGTGGCGAGCTACCTAGTGGCGAACTGCCTAGTGGTGAGCTGCCTAGTGGCGAGCTGCCTAGTGGCGAGCTGCCTGGTGGCGAGTTGCCTAGTGGCAAGCTGCATGGTGTTGAGCTGCCTGGTGGCGAGATAGATTGACGAGCTTTCTTGCTCTTTAGAGACCTGTAAGGAACCAAATGTCAGAGGATCTGGGGTGGCTAACCCGGCGAGGTCGCTCCGATGCTTAAGTCAGTACTCTCATAGTAGATTGCGAGCTAAAAATCACAAAGTATGAGAGCTAGAATTTGCTTACTTGCTTGCCCGCTTCTTGCCATTGGGGTTTGTGCCTTTATATAGGCATTGTTTGGCATGGGTTTCACGCACCACCTATGAGATTTCTACGAGGTCGTCTAAGTGGTTCGAGATTCCTAGAGGTAACCGCCATGCACATTGACCACCCTCCGGATCGTTCAGCACGTGGGCCAACTTCTAAGGATCATGGTAGTGTTAGGATATGCATGCTGAGTTTGTTGGTGAGCACGTCTTGCAGGTCGCCAGGTCGACGCCTGTGCCAGGTCGTCAGCTCATGCCAGGGCCAGGTCGCGCTTATGCCAGGCTACCAGTTCGCACCTGTGCCAGGCTACCAACTTGTGCCTGTGCTAGGCTGCCAGCTCGTGCCTGTGCCAGGCTATCAGCTCGTGCTAGGGTCAGGTCGCGCCTATGCTAGGCTGCCAGCTCGTGCCTGTGCCAAGCTACCAGCTCGTGCCTATGCCAGGGCCAGGTTGTGCCTGTGCCAGGCTGCCTGGTGAGACACCATCAACTTGGTTAAGGAAAGTTGTTACCAAAGTGGTTCCGGAAGTCACAATATCATTGAAAGGCCAAATCCACCCTCATCAGAAGCAAAAAGAGAGAGGCCAGCATCAACCTAGAATTCTAGAACTTTTTCTGGTGAGGGAGAGGAAGAGAGGGAGATAGAGGGTTTTTCTAGAAGAGAGAGACGGGGTAGGAAGACTAAGAGAGAAAGAAGGGTAGGAGAAAGAGGAAGAGAGGAAGAAGAGAAAGCGAGAGAGATACGTGTCAAATAGAAAAGGCCCCACGAAGACATTGGAAAAGGAAGGGAAGACTCTGGGAATAGAGAGGAAAAAAAGAATTCGCGTGTATCGGATTTCTCTCACATGCGACCATTAATCTACTCACACGAGTAGATTTAACAAAGAGAACACCTAAACTACTTGATAACATGTTGTCTTGATAGGTATTCCTATTAATTATCGATCCAACATGATTCAAACAAGATGGGCCCAATGGTGTATTGAAAAAGAAAGGAAAAATAGATTTTTTTTCTTAAGTGGGACCTACTTATAATTTTTTATATTTTTATTGGTCACATGTGATATTTAATGGGATAGAGTTTTAAGTGGGACTCACATGTATTTTTAGATTTTTTTACTTGAGTAATGCAACATCAACATTTCTTATTATTTTATTGGTTGCTTGAGCCATTGATGATGTGTATAATGCATGGCTTTCAAAACCGGACCGGACCGGACCGGACGGTTGAACTAGAAAAATTGGGAATCGGTCACCTGATCGGTTTCGTTTTTCCCAAAACTCACTTTTTTTTTCTAAAATTGTTGATTTTGGTTAGAAAACCGCTGAACCATCCGGTTAACCGTTCGAATAGTTCAAATTGTTCAAACGGTTTTGACCGTTTTTCAAAATTTTTAATTTTCTTTTTAATTTTTCAAGTTTTTTATCAGAACGGGCCGACTGTTTGGGTTGAACGACCGGACCATTCAAACCGGTAACCAGACCCTTGACAGGTTCGATCACCGGTTTGGTTTTAAAAACCATGGTCTAATGTCCTCCATTTTTGGCCTTATGATTGCCTTTCCTCAATAGTTCTAAGTAAAAAAATGGCCTTTTTTAAATTTAGGGTCAAAAGGTGGCCTTTTTCCAAAGTTCAAGGGTCACTAGAGCCAAAAATCCACTTCAAAATGTACCACTTCAATATTTGAACTCTCAAAAGCTGTTAATTTAACGTAAAATTGTTAATCAACATTAGATAGCATGAAAGGACATAAATACCCTTTAAATTTTAAATAAACAAGAAAAACACAATTTTGAAATGGTTGAAATAATTGTTTAAACCCCTTTTATGTCGAAGAACCAATGCTTCTTATTGAAGAAGTACATGAAAAAACATCATCACAGAAGACAACATCATTGTATAAGATGGATTTAGACCATCATTGTTGTATTTTTTTTTTCAATTATTCAGTCAGACAGGGGGGTAGAATGCTGTTATTGCCAAAGGAAAACAATTAAGATGGTCTTTGATGAAGGGTGATTTGGCCCGACCTAAAAATAGGGGATACATGGACACGACCTAACTGACAGGATGACAGCTCATCCCGACGTATCAAGTCTACGACGGACTGAGCTCGGATAGTTGAATTACCTCGGGGAAAGTCTACCTCGGGACAAGTCCACTTCGGAACATGATTGCATCAAGATCACCTCGGTTCCAAGGCTCTTCGGCATTCGTACTAGGTCGGATCCAGGGGGCACTAGCTCAAGCAATATTGACCGACCTTTGCATGACAACCCCGAGGATCATGCCATCAGATTCCACGCTTTATGGGATCACGCCTCATAACAGTTAGCCTTATCTCCCCCGACCAATTCGGGCGGAAGCGATAAGCCTTATCGACTAGCAGCATTATCTCCTACTAATATGGATACGGGCCTCATCACGGCAAGAATCTCGAAACCACTCCGAAAAACCCGCGAGGAATCCAATATATAAAGACCCCAACCCTTCGGGGGCAAAGGTACGCGTAATCATTGCTTACTAGCTATCTTGCTTTCTAAATTACCTTTAGCTCACACATTACTGACTTAAAAATCGGAGCGACCTTGTCGAGTAAGCACCCTCGGGTTCTCTGATTTTCTCTGTGCAGATAAGTCAGCTCGGTTGTCTACTGGAAGCCAAATCATCTCTAGCTAGGAGTAGCCAGATTGCATCCCATCATTTGGTGCCATCTATGGGAATCACTTCAAAAAGCCTTTTTCCACTAAGGATTCTAGATTCAGCTTCCATGGCATCTTCCAGCAACACCGGACAGAACGCTGACATGAACGACTCCGGGGGGCAACTTCAGATCCCAACCGTGTGCATTGGACAATTCACTGTACCTCTCTCTGCGAACGGGGTCCCCACACTGAATGTGCCTCAAGTCATTGCACCAGTGAATGCCCAACTCCCTTTTACGGTGGGTGCAACCTTTGCTGAACCTTCTATTATTCCCCTGGCGGTCGGACAGAATCAACTTGACGACCTGGTACACTGCATGTGAGCTATGCAAGCCCAAATGCAGCAGGTCCAGTAGTTTCAGTTGTACCAACAGCAAGTTCTGCATCACGTTTACCAACAATAGTACCAGCAGCAATTCCCTCCACTGCCACAGAATCTGCAGTCGGTTCCACCTCAACATCCGGCAACAAAGCAAGTCAAGCCTTGCCGCCAGAGCGAACGCCCTCCACGCCGGGGAGAGACCGCCCAGATCCAGAACCCTCTTCGAAGCCAAGTCTCATCTCACGGAAAGAGGGAGAGACAGGTTACTCCTCCCGCCTCGCAACAAGTAAATAGGTCGGGAGACACCCAACCCACCAGAGCCGCTTCACCTTGGCCTTTGTAGTTCGAGGTCCCACTTGTAGAAAATTAGTTCGGGGTTCTGGCCGCGGACTGTAGACAAGGCCCCTCGGTCCACAGCAGCCGCCTCCAGTAGTCCGAGCAGCTCTCAGCCAAAACTGTGCCAGACAATACAAAAGCCTGTAGCACTAATGTGGAGCCAGTGAAGAAGCAATGGAAGCGTCGTCGTAAGGCTCGCCGAGCTGTAGTTCAAAGTCAGCCTGAACAACCTAAAGGCAAAGAAGAGGCAAGCTCGGGAACTGTGAAGACCACTCCGCTCCTCTCCACGCCGTCTCCTCTATCCCCCGAGCACCTGACCGTTTCGATGCCCAAAGATTTTAAGGTACCTCCCTTGGACAAGTACGACGAGTCGTTATAACCATGTAGATTCATTCCAATCACAGATGCACTTAGTCGGGGCTGATGAACCCTGCATGTTTATTACTTTCTCCACAACCTTTAAAGGAGTAGCTCGCATGTGGTATAGAAACCTCGCGCCCGGGACAATTAAGAGTTGGGCGCAGTTCGTGTAGAACTTCACCTCGCACGTCATCACTAGCAAGAGGTGCCCGAGGTCCTAGGAAAGCCTCCTCGGCATAGTCCAAAGGGAGGGAGAATCAATCCAAAGCTATATCAAGAGGTTCAATGACGCATCTTTGCAGATCCCCGACCTAGATTCTGCTGTGAGACTCACAGCTGCAAAAAGAGGCATCACTCACAAAGAATTCAAGTGGCATGTGGTTGCCAACAAGCCTAAAGATGTTACTGAGTTCCTCAAGCTCGCTGACCAGTTCATCGGAACAGAAGAAGAGATGAACCAAAAAAGCGAGAATCCACCAGAAAAGAGGAAAAGAGAAGGTGAAACCTTAACCAACGGGGATAATAAGCAGAAGAAGGATGAACCAACTAGAGGAGGAAGTAAACTGGACCAGCCTTTCCGAACTCCTCCAGTTGAAAGGACAAACTACACGCCCTTGAACGCGAAGTGAGGAGAGATTCTTATGGCGATCAAGGATGCTTCTTATGTAAAGTGGCCACCTCGGATGAGAGGGGATCCAAATACTAGAAACAGGAATGCATACTGCCACTTTCACAGAGACCACGATCATAGCACCGAGAATTGTAAAAACCTCCGTGATGAAATCAAAAAACTCATCTGTCACGGATATCTCAAAAATTTTGTATTAAAAGAAAATAAAAATCAAACAGATCGGTAGAGGGAGCAAAGTAGAGATGCTCCCGAGTCCAACAACAAACAGAGCGAGCAGTAGCAGAGACAGCTGCCCGAAGAAAGACTGGTTCGAGGGATAATTCATATGATCACCGGCGGCTCAATTGTAGTGGGTTGCACATCAGCCGCGGCGAAGACGTCAGCTTGTGAGTTAGAAAGAAAAGAGCAAAACCCCCCGAAGCGGCCAAGGTTAGAAGAGCCACTATTCTTTATCGAAGATGATGCATGCGGGATCCAGTACCCCCACGATGACGTGCTCGTCATAAAAATAAGGATCAATGATTTCAAAATGAAGCGCGTCCCGGTCGACTTAGGCAGCTCGGCAGATATATTGTTCAAGGATGCGTTTGACAAGTTGCAGCTCCAAGAAAGCGACATCAAGCCCACGAACACTCTTGTGGTAGGCTTCAGTGGAGAGGAAGTCAGTCTCCTGTGACGAATTGTAGTACTTGTAGAGGTCAGTACATGGCTTAGCATTGCGAGGTTTGACCACATTTTTCTAGTGGTCGCGACTCCCTCCCCGTACAACACCATAATAGGTCGGCCTATCACCCATGCTCTTCTTGCAGTGGTGTCCACCTATTATTTGGCCATGAAGTTCCCTACGAACTTCGGAGTAGGGGTAGCGCGAGGTGACCAGCTCGAGTTTCGCAAATGCTATGTCGCCGCCCTCAAAAGGAAAGACAAGGTAGCGGATGACCTCGAACTAGAGCGACCTATGGAGTACATTGAGGAGCGAGCTTCACCGATAGAAGAGACGGTCCTTATACCCGTTTCGATAGAAGATTTAGCCAGAACTTTCCAAATTGGCGCATCGATTGAGGAGCCTTTGCGTTCTTAGCTGGTAAGTTTCTTACTTGAAAATTTAAATGTGTTTGCATGGTCCATGGCAGAGATGCCCGACATAGATGCTAAAATAATAACTCACAAGTTGAACACTAATCTTGTAGTTAGGCCTGTTAGATAGAAGAAACACAACCTAACCCTAAAGCACTGGAGAATAGTCGACGAGGAAGTCGGGAAGCTTCTCGTAGCCGATTTCATTAGGGAGGTCCATTACCCGAGCTGGGTGACTAACCCCGTTCTGGTAAAAAAGGCTAACGGTAAATGGTGCATGTGCATCGACAATACCGACCTGAATCGAGCATGCTCGAAGGACTGCTTCCCACTTCCCAAAATCGACCGTCTAGTGGACGCGATCTCAGGGAACGAGTTGCTAAGCTTTCTGCATGCTTACTAGGGCTACAACTAGATCAGGATGGACCCTGCCGATGAAGAAAAAATGGCCTTCATAACCAAGTTGGGTCTGTACTGTTACAAGGTCTTTCCCTTTGGGTTGAAAAATTCCAGGGCAACATTCTAAAGACTTGTAAACCGACTCTTTGAGTCGTTGATCGACAAAAAAGTAGAATGTTATGTAGATGACATGGTCGTCAAAACTCAGTTTTCAAATGATTTAATAAAAGATTTACATTGTGTCTTTGAAATTTTACGCAAATTTAACATGAAATTAAACCCTAACAAATGTGTCTTAGGTGTCACCTCAGGTAAATTCCTGGGTTACATTGTTAACCGACGTGGCATCGAACCCAATCCCGACAAAA
The DNA here is from genome assembly GCF_055504915.1 of Nelumbo nucifera. Taxonomy (NCBI): domain Eukaryota; kingdom Viridiplantae; phylum Streptophyta; class Magnoliopsida; order Proteales; family Nelumbonaceae; genus Nelumbo; species Nelumbo nucifera. Next base: position 19,486,648 of record NC_142649.1, read on the forward strand.
TCAAGGCCATCCTAGATATGAGACCGCCCTGTAAATTGAAGGAGGTTTAGAGGTTGAACGGCCGTATAGCCGCTTTGAGCCGCTTCATGTCTAAGTTGAAAGATCGATGCCTGCCTTTCTTCAAGGCAATTAAAAAGAGCAAAGACTTTGAATGGACCGAAGAGTGTCAGATCGCTTTCGACGAGCTCAAAAAATACCTAACTAGTATCCCGATTCTAACCCAACCCGAAGAGGGAGATATTTTGAAACTGTACCTCTCCGCGAGTGACGAGGTAGTCAGCTCGGTACTGATAAAAGAAGTAGATCGGGTTCAATGACCCATCTACTATGTTAGTAAAGTTTTGTAGGGTGCAGAGACAAGGTATCCCGAGATCGAAAAGCTGGCGTACGCGCTAGTCATTGTAGCTCGGAAGCTTCAACCATACTTCCAAGCCCATACCGTCATCGTCCTCACCAACAGGCCTCTAAGGTAAGTTTACTCAAGCCCGAGGTTTCCGGTAGATTGATGAAGTGGGCCGTTGAACTCAGCGAATACGACATCCAGTACGAGCCTCGAACAACTATCAAGGCCCAAGCTTTAGCCGACTTTATCGCGGAATGTACCTTCAGCACCGCAGTCCATGAATCGATTGAAACCAAGCACAGGGGAGAAGCTTCAACCAGTGCGGCACCACCCCGGTGGAAGCTTCAACCGGTGCGGCCCCTCCCCCGACCAAAGCAACACCAACCTGGGATGAGGAGCTCTGGATCCTCTATGTTGACGGCTCGTCAAATCAGCAAGGTAGCAGAGCTGGTATCATTCTGTACGGGCCAAACAGGGTGAAGCTGGAGTACGCGCTTCGGTTCGAGTTCACCACGTCCAATAACGTGGTGGAGTATGATGCATTGATAGCCAGGCTTGCTTTAGCAAACGAAGTAAGAGCCAAGCACATCGTTATCTGCAGTGATTCCCAGCTCGTGGTCAACCAGGTCACCGATGAGTATGAAGCTCGCGAGCCAACCATGGTTGCCTACTTAGCCAAAGTCAGAGAGGCTCTGCGTGATTTCCAGTCATACTTCATCAGGTAGATCCCGAGATCCGAGAATGCTGAGGCCGATGCCTTGTCCCGGTTATCCAACACAAGCGACAACACCATGAGGACTGTGTACATAGAGAACCTCCTCGGCCTAGCATTCTCGGGGGGGCAGAAGAGGTTGCTCCTGTTGCACAAGCAGAGTCGAGCTGGATCGATCCACTCGCGAGCTACCTGCTTCACCGGACCCTCCCTGCAGATCGTAACGCAGCTAGAAGGGTAGAGCGACAGACAGCCAAGTATGTCATAATAGACGGATAGTTGTACCGAAGATCCTATATGCTCCCCTACTTGTGTTGCTTACGACCCTCAAAAGTCGAACTCGTTCTCCGTGACACTCATGAAGGTTTGTGTGGCGGACACTTGGGGGGTAGGACTCTCGCCCAGAAAGCACTACGACAGGGTTACTACTGGCAAACGATGAAGGCAGATGCTCTTGAGTTCGTCAAAAGATGCGACAAGTGTCAAAGGCACGCCAATGTCCACCACCAACCTGCTGCTGACCTGAAATATCTCACTAGCCATTGGCTCTTCGCATAGTGGGGAATTGACATCCTTGGACCGTTCTCGCTAGCGACAAGACAGAGGAGATTCTTAGTGGTAGCAGTGGACTACTTCACAAAGTGGGTGGAGGCTGAACCTCTTGCGACGATCACAACAAGAAGCATGCAAAACTTCTTTTGGAAACTGGTGCAACGAGATGGGGATACAGCAAAATTTCACCTCGGTGGCACACCCTCAAGCAAATGGTCAAGCGGAAGTTACAAACAGGGCCATCCTCCATGGACTGAAAGCACGCCTAGCTCGAGCTAAAGAACTATGCGTAGATGAGCTACCCAGTGTACTATGGGCTTATCGAACCACTATGAAGACCGCCACGGGTGAAACCCCCTTTAACCTTACCTACGACACGGAGGCAGTGATCCCAACTGAGATCGAGGTGCCTACGCTACGCCTGGAGGCATATGACGAAGAGGCAAATGATGACGAGCTACGCACCAACCTCGATCTAGTTGAAGAGGTACAGGACCTCGCATACATCCGGACCGCGGCCTACCAGCTGAGAGTGACTCGGTACCATAATGCCAGAGTCGAGAAGTGGAGCTTCTGTGTTGGAGACTTGGTTCTTCGTAAAGTCATGGTGCCTGAGCCCGGTGTTGGTAACCTCAGACGGAATTGGGGTGGGCCCTACCGAGTAAAGCGGGTGCTCGGGGAAGGTACGTATGAGCTCAAAACCTTAGAAGAAAAGCAGGTGCCTCGGGCATGGAACGTCAACAATCAATGGCGATATTACCTGTGATCGTCTAACTGGAGAGCGGACTGTAAGTCACTCCTAGAAATCTAAGGACTAAAAGTGCCGACTTGGTAAAAGACCTCGACATTATATAAGCCCCAAGCGCCTCTTCGGCATGGGCAGGATCAAGAAGGGTGGACAGTAATTCGCCCCCAAGGCCTAAGGGCTAAAGTACTGAATTGACGGACTTGTCACTATATAAGTCCCAGTCGCCTCCTCGGCATGGGCACCCAAGACCCAGTCGCCTCTTCGGCATGGGCATATAAGTCCTAGTCGCCTCTTCGGCATAGGCAAAATACCTCTAATGCCTAAGGCATAGACAACTTGGGTATAAGCCCTACGATGTCTAGCCCACTTCGGCATATAACAATAGGTTGGACCCGTTAGGGACAAATGACATCCAAATGTGTAGCCCGTGCGCGGACAGGTCGGGTATATACCCCGTAATGCCGCTCACCTTGGTGTACATACGTGAAGCTACTCCTACTGGTAGCCTGGGCAGACAATTCGGGGTAATCTCCACTTAGAAAGTTTTTATGGTTGGTTATCCTTACTTATTGTCTAGCTTGATAGCTCGACAATTCAGGTAATCTATACATCCGCCGCCCAGATCGGGAGTCACTCACACTTAGAATGTTTTGTACGCAAAGATTAGTCAAAAAAGTCTGTATTTCAGTGATGAAGTGATTATAAGTACAAAAGGTCTCATTGTGACCCGAGCTCAATGGCTTCGGGGTGTACATCCATGATTCAAAAAGAAATAGAAAAGAAGGAAAGACTGTCAAGCGGGAGGACTACCAGCCACATCCAAGGGGTCCACTACTTCGACCTCATCATCGCTCTCCTCCTCTGATGAGTCAGGCTCCTCTTTCGCTGCCCTGGCCACTCTTGGAGCTAAGCCCGACATCGTGATGGTACCGAGGTCGAGATCAGGGAACTTCTGTCGGACTAGATAACTACACAGCTTGAACCCGGAGCGGTAGGAGCTTGAACCATATTCGACCTAAAGAGCATAGAACTCCGAGGTCTCCTTGAAGCGCTCAACAGCCTGGTTCCTCTCTTCTTCCTACACCTCTTGGATGGTGGTCTCGAAGATCTGAGTTTGTTCCTGGACCATTTCTTCAAGGTTTTCGACTTCTCGTTGAAGTCGTTCCTTCTCCTTGGTCATTGTTGAGATAAGCTCCTTCTATTTTGCATTCTCCTCTATCAGCGTGGAGATCCGTCCTTCCTGGTTCAGGATCAACTATTTCTGGCACTCAGTCCCCTTTTTAGCTCGAAGTACCTCACCTCGAGCTAGGTCCTGTTCGCGATGGGGCTTTTGTACCTCCACCTTGGCGTCTCGAGTCTCTTTTGAGTGGATGGCGGACTGGTAGGCCAATGCTTGAAGGGCGGAGTTGACCTATGAAAAGAAAATCAAGGTAAAAAAAAGGGAGAAGAGTGGAGCTAAAGGTCGAATACTTACCACCATGCAGTGGCTGGAGGCTAGTCCCAAGAGCCGATTCGAAGGCATGTCAGCCCATCGCGCGACTTCACTCAAAAAGATGGCATCCCGGCTCTTGTGCACCGTGAGCACGTGGTTCGTAATGCTTTCTCCTTCGCTCATGGGAGGACTCTCTGGCTCGGCAATGGGCCCCTCCGAAGCTGATACATCCTATGGTTCCCGAGGATGAGCTTCCTCCTCGCGGCTCTCCTCTACGACCACCTTGGGGTGTGCAGCTCGGGCCTTGTCCCTGGGGGGCTCGGTGGAGATCGGCTCCACTATCAGGACCTCAGTTGGTCCAGAGTTTAAAGACCCGGCTTCTCGGTGAGGCCTCTTCGTGGTCTTCTCTTCTTTCCCTTCTGGGAGCTCCTCGGGAGGCTTTCCGCATCGACCGTTGGCATTCTAATTGCAGAAAATGAAGAGTTAGTAAAAAAACTTAAAGGGTATTTTAAGCAAATATCCGAAAGGAAACTTACTAGGAGGGCTCAAACCAGCACGCACCAGTGCGTCATCGGCCAAGAAGTTTTTCATCTCTAGCCCGAGGTCCCTCAACGAATTGATCACCGCCTTGGTCTCTCCGTTCAAGCACACCCCGGGGTCCTGAGTAGCCACCCTCCAGTGGGTCAGGAAAGACCACCCTTCTGGGTTACGAGCGATGAAGTATCGCCCTTTCCAGGTCGGAACCTTGTTCGGGCAGCCATGCAAGATTTTGAATTCGGGCCTGGGAGAGATATAATAGCTTTGTCTGACGTCCCTGCGCAGACAGGCCGAGTTTCGCTTGATCACGCAGATCAAGCTAAAGACATCCTAGGTTAGAGGTTGGGCGTAGGAGTGGAACAAAGAAATAGTACCAACAATATTCCGAATAGAGTTCGGATGAAGCTGGTCAATGGTGATGTTGTAGAACTTAACTACTTCTATCAGGAAAGGGTGGAGTGGAAAGCGCAGCCCTGCCGTGAGTTGCTCCTCAAAAACAGTGAGCTCATTGTGATCATAAGTCCAAGGGTACCGACCTAAGGGTATGCTAAAGACTAAGCTATCGGGGAGAAGATAGCGGGACACTAAGTACAACAGTCCGTCTGAAGACAGTTTAGAAGGCCCAAAATCATCGGGGTTCTGACCTCGGGAAGAAGTTGGGGCCCCTGGCCTGGAGGATGGACCCACTTCCTGGATTTTGGTATCCCCGAGCCGAGATGGCTCAACCTCGGGGTCAGTGGTTCCCTCTAAAGACCGAAGAGGGGAGGCACCTTGCCGTGGGTCGACTTCCCCGACAGGAATGACGGCGCCTTCCACCTCACTAACACTATCTACAAGCCTATCTATGCTAGAATTCGACATAATCGGAAAGCAAGAAACAACTAAGGAATGGGGACTCCCTGAAAAGAAAGAACGATGTGAAAAACAGAAAGAAGACCGAGCTGGCAGACTCCGACGTGACCTCGGGAGAGCTCAATCACTGAATATGTTGCGAGAAGAATGAGTCGCAGACCCCCCTATTTATAGCCGCTATGTCCGAGAACTAACGGTCGAGATCGAATTAATCCAACGGCTCCTAGGAAATCCGGTTGCACGGTCCCCAAGGATAAAATCGGTTTAGCGCATTCTTTGACGTTCATGGAGTTTATAAATCATGTGATGTCCGCGCGTAAGCCAGACGCGACCTAAGTTTTCCTAGTTGAGCCAGGTGGCCGAACAAGTCCGACTCGTGATTCATCTGACTAACCACCTGATCCTCGGACCAAATCCACTTGGCTCGTCATGAACTCCCCGCACCAGGTCAGGACCCCTGGCGCAGGGAGTGGGGGGCAATTGATGAAGGGTGATTTGGCTCGACCTAGTAATAGGGGGACATGTGGACACGACCTAACTGACAGGATGACAGCTCATCCCGACGTATCAAGTCTACGACGGACCGAGCTTGGATAATCGAATTACCTCGGGGCAAGTTGATGAGAGTAGAATTTATCACATTTTTATCCCCAAATATTCTGTTTTGCATATTTAATTAGTACTTAATTGTTCTCATATTTATTGTATTTCGGTTCAGGGCATGAAAGAAGGCATCAGGAGCAAAGAAAGGAAAATCGGATGATTTTTCACAGTTTCGGCACCGTTCAGTGATCTGGGCGTAACTCGCGTATCCGAACTCCAATTGGGTTGATTCAAGATCCACTGGATAGATAAGAGAAAAATCCACAACTTTCATGTTTTGTGATTTTGCAGATTCGACCTGCATCAAAGTCAAATTTGGGCCCTAAGTCGGGGAAAATTCGTAGGAAGGCCCAATCCACAGTTTAAGCCCAACTTGCAGAAAAGCCTGGCAGCAGCCCAATTCGCAGAGGAAGTCTAATACGAATCTAAGAACAGGAAACTGAGAAGAGTCTTATCAGATATAAATTTATGATGTAACCCATAAAGATAAAGAGATTGAGTTCATTAGATAAAGAGATAAGTATAGGATTAGATTAGGACTTTCTATTTTTGAGAGATTAACTTCAAGGAGTAGGAGACCACCCCCTCCCATTAAGCTATATAAAGGGGTACGGGGCGGACTAGAGAGGCATCAAGAAGCAGAGGAGCAATCAGTCAAGAAAGCAAGAAGACTGCAAGAATAAGGTGGTAGCAAGGAGAAGAGGAGATCTCAACTCCAAGGGCGAAACCATGAGTTCTTTTTTTCCTCTTGTTTATTTTATTTCTGCTAGTATGAACTAATTTATCTGTAGTTAGGGTTGTGGAAAGCCTAATCATATCAATGAATATATTTTTATTGTGATTTATTCAAGATCGTGATTTCCATATAGTCTATGAATTATCTTGCTTAATGCTATTAGGAGTGACCATCTCTTAACTGATCAGGCGTATGTGAATGAATCGAGAGAGGAATTCACATAGCTGACCACATAATTCATGGTGTGAATTGAATGGTTTATAGGGGTATATACACATGATTCATCTGAATGTAATAGTTTTTCCTTGGACTTAATGCGCTTCTATCTTAAGAACTCTAGTCGAGAGATCGAGGGGGTTACCTGATAGAAGTAGTTTTAGTATATCTCGAGAGAGAATATTAAATAAAATTGGAAAGAATTCAGCTTATGGGAATGACAAATTATCTTGGATAATCTCATCCATTAATATTCATTGGAATGGTTAGGTGGACCGAAAGCCCTGGCGAATTCAACCAATCGTTACATACTTCAGCATTGTTACTTCTGCTCGTCTTCCTGTTTCTGTTTTTTTATTAGTTATTATTCTTAAATCTGAAATTCGATTGTTTAAATAATTAGGGAAGGCTGTAGTTCTAATACTTATTTTGTTAAATCCTTGTGGGAACGATATTTTTATACTACTTGATAACTAGTGCACTTGCTAGGGTTATATTTATAGCTATCACAAGTCTACCTCGGGACAAGTCCATTTCGGAACATGATTGCATCAAGATCACCTCGGTTCCAAGGCTCTTCAGCATTCATACCAGGTCGGATCCAGGGGGCACTAGCTCGGGCAATATTGATCGACCTCTGCATGACAACCCTGAGGATCACACCATCAGATTCCATGCTTTACGGGATCACGCCTCATAACAGCTACCCTTATCTCCCCTGACCGATTCGGGCGGAAGCGATAAGCCTTATCGGCTAGCAGTGTTATCTCCTGCTAATACGGATACGGGTCTCATCACGGCAAGAATCCCGGAACCACTCCGAAAAACCCGTGAGGACTCCAATATATAAAGACCCCAACCCTTTGGGGGCAAAGGTACGCGTAATCACTGCTTACTAGCTATCTTGCTTTCTAAATTACCTTTAGCTCGCACATTACTGACTTAAGCATCGGAGCGACCTCGCCGGGTAAGCAGCCCCGGGTTCTCTGATTCTCTCTATGCAGATCAATCAGCTCCGTCATCTACTGGAAGCCAAATTATCTCCAGCTAGGAGCAGCCAAATTGCGTCGCATCAGTCTTAAAAAATAAAAATATTAAAAAGGGTAATTTTGATATTTTCAAAAATCTAAGTTGCAAATGCAACAATAGGACTTGTTTGTTTGCTCTAAATCTAACATCTGAAAATATAATAATTATATTTAGAATTATAAGTAGAAAATATTGTTCTGAATTATGAATTTTGAAAATTATCAAATATCTATTTTAATCCTATATATAAAAATTTTTATTTGTATTTTAGGAGTATTATTAAGAAACAAAAGTTCGAAGATTTGACTTTAAAAGATAATAGATAAGAGAAACTAACACCCATTCCTATTAAAGTTGTAAGATTGATTTTAAGAGATAAGAGTTAAAGAGAAAAGAAAACAATCCTTTTTTTCTGTGATGGTACAGTTTTCATGACACATATTTAAGTTTGGGTACTAAAGTGACAACTGACAAGCAAAGGTAGTAATTTGCTATTTATCTAAATAATATATATCTAACTGACGTGTCAAAGAATCTTAAGCTTCACGTGGTAACATGAGTGACGTGGCGGTGTTTTCCACCGGCCGATGGTCCCTTCTCTCCTTGTACCAAAGAGCGAGAGAGCCACCGAAGCATTTTTAAACGTCTGATATCGGAGAGATCTGAATCGATCTCATCCTGTAAGTTTAAAAGAGTGAGAGAGAGGAAGCTCTGGTCCATCTCTGGCCCCCCAACCCAAATTCCACAGCTTGTGCTCTCAAAGGGAGCCACGAGCCAGAGCGGAGTGGGTAAAAAGGGCATTCTCTCATTCTCAATATTATAAAGAAACCTCCCTTCCTCCTCCCTATCCCGATCTCCATGACCAAGAAGAGATACAGGAGGCCTCGTACTCGCTCACAAGTGGAAGACCTGCAGGAGCAGCAGCAGGAGGAAGACGAGGTCCAAAACCCTAAAATGGTGGAAGACGAATCGTCCCAACCATCTGAAAGTCAAAGCCCTAATCTCATAGGGGTTGGACAATCTCAATCCCCCGAAGGAGATCAGAACCCTCAAGTGATCGAAGAAGAACCGTCTCAACCATCTGAAGAAGATCAAAACCTTAAATCTGTCGAAGATGAACCAGCTCAACCATCTGAAGTCCAAAACCCTAAATTGGTCGAAGATCATCCATCTCGGCCTTCTGAAGACCAAAATCAAGAGGTTCAAGAAATTCAAGAGATCGAAGACCCGGAAGACCAGTCCAAAGAGAAGGATCACTTTGAAGAAATAGAAGACGATGAAGAGCAGCAACCACTGCATGAAGGAGAAGGAGGACAAGAAGAGGACGAAGAAGAACCAGAAGGTATGTCTATCTCTCCTACTCTTCCTCCTCCTCCTCTGGCGGAGGATATCACCATCCCAGACGTAGTCCAAGACAACCCAACTCACCCAGCTTCTAATGTTTCCCGGAAAGCCCCGAAGAAGAAGAAATCCTTTAAGAACCGAAAGCGACCTGCTTTCGAAAAGAAGCTTCAGACGCTCAAAGAAAATATGAAGCCCATCCCTTTTTCTCCGTGCAAAACCCTAGATTTCTCCAAACACGAGAAGCTTCTCAAGCGCCTAGGGTTATGGGACTTTGCTCACCTTGAACTGGATTGCGATATTCGAACCGATCTTCTAGCTCAGTTAGTCGTGAATTACAATCCTGCACAGCGTTGCAGTTTCGTGAATGAGTCGCGGATCAAGCTGAACCGGGCTGATCTTGGTCGAGCTTTGAAGCTTCCAGGGAAAAAGGATAAGACAAACTCTGCAGAAGCTTCTGAATCCGAACCTGAAGTGTTGTCTGAAGAGTCTATTTCGTTTATAGAAGAATTCGTGTCTAATTGGTTTATTCTTCATGAGGATACCTGGATATTGCCGGATGAGATTGTGACCTGGAATCGGCTTATCAGAGAGGGGCAGCCGCAGAAGGTTGATTGGGCCGGGTTGATCTGGTTTATGGTAGAGAAAGAGTTGCTGCAGGCTTCCGATTTAACCTTTTGTTATTATGCTCCACATTTGCAGTACTTGATGAAGTCTCAGAAGAAGGATCTATTTGAAGATGTTCCTAAAGAGGAAATAGATCCCAAAGAGGAGCAAGAGGAAGATGCCAAGGAGGAAGTTTTTATAAAGGAGGAAGGGGAGGGAGATGCTGCTGCTGAAATGAAGATGTGTAATTTGGATGATATTCAGGGCCAAGAATCGGATAAACAAGAGATAGAATTGACTCTGGGGCAGGGCAAAATTGAAATTGAGCAGCAGGCCAGAGATGAGGATCTAACGGATTTCCAAGAATGTAAGGGAGAAGAAGAACCTGGGCAGTGGCTTTTGGATGGAAAGAACAATGATGGCGAGCATTTTTTGCAGCGTTGTAATCTAAATGAAGTTGAGGCTTCAGAGTGTCAACGTGAAAATAAAGAAGAAAAAGAGATGGAAGAAGAAGACAGGTATGGTCTTTCATCGAAAGGCCATACATTAGAGCAGTTATCTTCCACGGAACTTATTCAAGCTATGGGGACAGCAAATGTTTATAATGGTGCACCTGTTAACCTTGTTGATCACTCTTCCGGGGACCTTCTTGCACCAAGGGCTGATCCTGCCATCCATCCTGGTGGCCCATCAATCTTCGGCAATTCATGCAAGAGAGAGATTAGTCACGAGGATGATGTACATCATCACACTTTTGGTGATCACCATAAACGGATGAGGAACAATGGCCCATGGGATAACAAGTCATTTGATTTTGATACGTGTATGGAACAAGCACAGAATTTGATTCATAAAGCTAGAATGATGCATGCAGCCAGAGAGCAGGCTTACATGAATGCTAATGTAGATCAGCAATTCTTAATCACCGAGCTTGAGAATCGGCAGCGCATTATTCAGGAATTGCAGAATTCCAAGATTTATGAACGTCAAAAAGGACAACTAGAGATATATCGGCTTGAGCGTGAGCTTTATGTCATGGACAATCTACTAAATGGTTATAAGAAGGCCTTGAAGGAAACTCGCCGAGCATTTGCAGAGTATAGAGAACGCTTTCCTCAACCTGAGGAACCACTTTACAAGGATGTTGGTGGGCCAGGTGGTGATGTTCTTACCTCCACCGAATTAGAAAAGCTACGCTTGGAGCGAGAAGAAGAAGAAAAGCTTAAACGTCTAATTGCTGAGCAACAGCTCAATGAATTCCAGGTTCAGTGGTATGGTACACTAGAACAGCATCTTGAAACGGTTCAATGTCTTGATAATAGGTTATTGGATTTGGAGAAGGAAGTGAAACTGCTTAAAGAAAAGCTAGTAAAGCGTAAGAGTGTACTTGAGTGTTCCGTTGAATGATTGTCAATCAATTAATTGACTCTAAATATTCCATTTTGACATTATTGACATGTAAGTGATTAGAAAATACAGTTATGTATTGTACTGGTTAATTAAGGTTCGTTTTCCTTTATGTTTTGTTGGCAAGTTGCTCATTACAAAATACAAACTTATGCAAGTAATGGTACTAATTTATCAATGAATCAGATCTGCTTGCTTTTGAGAACAGTTTTTCTTCCCCTACTTTTCTTTCAATGTCTATTAAGAGTGAATGTTCTTTAGGAATGCAAATACAAGTATGTACAATGCAATTACAAGGTTTTATACTGTACATGTACATACAAGGTTTTATACTGTACATATTTATATTTGTACGTGCTAGCTTCCTAAGTTGGATTTACTAGGTTCTATACTGAGACAAATTCTGTTCTTTAGTTCCATCAGACAAACTCTGTTCTTAAAGAGCTTATGCTGAAAGCTAATAAATAAGCTCTTGATATACACGGCACCTTGTCTCTCCCTCGTTTGCATTTATCTTTAAGTGAGACTGATAAACAACTTCTGTTTATTTGCCGGTAGTAAGGCTGTCAACACGTTCCTGAGTTCAGCATGTTTCACTTGATTGTTTTTCTTTAAAATTTTAATTTAACCAAAATTATCAGCATATTTTAAATAAATCCGAACAAGGGAAATCTTTTGCCTTTTGGAGCGAAAAGGCCAAAAGTAAACCTGAAAAATGTGATTGCTCTACATTTACTTATTTGCATTATTTTGTTGTTGAATGCTGACACTGATCCATTTTTCTTGGAACAAACATTACGCAAGTCCTGTCTATGCCTGAACTTCAATGGATGTCATGTATATTTGCTTTGTTCTTGTTAATGTTCAGAGAGTAATGCAAAAGAAGAGTTTTTTATCACTTAATGTTTTCTGGTTCAAGTTAATCATTCATTTCACCTGGGAATCAATTGTGGATGACATATTGTCCTAAGGTGGCTCAAAGGGGACTTAACATGAACAGAAAGATGATCCCTCTACGCGGCAAGTATGGCAGCCTCGTTAGACTGTCGATACGAGGGTTGGTGTTGTAAGTTGTAACAACCCCACTGGTTACCATGTATAACACCAAACATTTGTAGGGTTCTTGCAGGAAGAAACGTTGGAATTGTGTCTCCGGAACAGTAAGTCGGGTGATTTGAGTTTACTCTTGGACATGCTTATTTTCTATGTTACAGATAGGCATGGGATACGTCATACATGATATATGTTCACATGATAAAAAATAATCATGCCTGAGAGGGTAAATAACGCAAGCGAAGTTTATTTTAGAATGTTGACCAAGATTCAATTCATGTTTTTGAAAGTGCTTATACAGTAAGCATTTATTCAATATTTTTCTTCTAAAATTATCCCTAATTGAATTTTAAAATATCACTTCTGCCTTTCTCCATCGTCCTCTCCAACCGTTGGCGAAATTTCACCTTGGCCGAATCAAATTCTACAGTTATGTTATCCCAGTTGATCCTCTAACAGCTACAATCTTCTATGGGCTTCACGGTGTTGTGAGCCTTGTCAGGAGAGAGAGGCCTTGGGTCCTCTGGCTGGGATAGGTCAGGCCAGTCCAGACTGAACTTTGGGTCGGAATTCTGAATGAGCCCTGGCCAGAGAGAGAGAGATCATAATCATACGTATGACTTGTTCGTCTCGGCAAAGCTGTGTTACCGAGGTTGTCTTGCCACATCCACCAGGAGCACAAACACCAAGCATCTTCACACCATCTCGAAACAACTCCGACTTCAATTTTTCAAGAGGCTTCTCCAACCCAACAACAGCATCTGAGAGTCCGGGAACCGCTCATGACGTGGTGGTGGAGTTGGTAATTAGCTGTTCAATTCGAAAAATCGGCTTATAGATTCATTTAATTCAAGCAACCTCTTTGCATACTTGTACCTCCTCCACAAGTTCCAGCAGCGGATGCTTTGGCTTTTCTGGATTATCCTTTGTCCGTTCTCATAGTGTGCCGTCAATGTACCTGTATCCTCCGCCGGACCATCCCCCAACTCTTCATCCAATTGTTTTGACTGTTCAATCACTGGACCTAAATTTTCAAGCCTAGACGTACTGAAGTTATCTCTGAGTCGTTTTGAAGTTGATGCCTTTCTTTATTTCTTCTTTGGCTTCCTCTAAGCAACATAGCTGTGCTACAGACCCTAACAAATTCCATCCAAACCTCTCAGCCATCTGAAAACCCAAGTCGGAAGCCAGCAAATGTCTCTCTTCAGCAATGTCCCAGCACGCGTTTCTTTTGAGCGTTAATTTTCTGACCTTATATTACTCTTAGTTGACCTTATAATTAATTAATTTTCTGACATTTCCAAGCGTGTGGGACAGATATTTGTTGGTAGGAGAATCCAAAGCAATTTTTTTTTTTTTAATAATTACTTATTTTAACAACTAAAAATGTTGTTTGGTGACCTATTTGTCAAATCACTTGTTGGGTATTTTAAGCACTTATTGGGGTAGGAATATTTGGTGAAATACTTTTTTCACAAGTGGTTATTTTAACATAAATGACAATTTTAGCCCCTATTTCACCCACACATATAATCCTTCTATTAGAACCCCAAAAGCTTAATTGCCTCTTTAGTAGGAGGTAAGTAGTCAAAAAGGAACTAAGTTGTAAAGGTTAAACAAGAGGGCCCCATAACACATCACCTCTGTGCTTGTACTTAATACATCAATATAATATAAAGTGCCTCTTTATTAATTTGTGTGCTACCATGTTGCCTTGTGTTATTTTGTCTCATAAGCTTACTCGAAGGTGCCGCACGAGAACTCAATGATCAGTCCCATGACAGTTGATATCAGAGCAAGAGCTCTTAAACACATTGGACCATATTGATCGACCCTCATCTAACACAAACACAATGAAGAGCAACTAAGATATCGCCAATGAGATATCACTTAGGCTTTCCCAATCCCATGACACCGACATGGCACTGAACGATGAACCCCTCAAAGACCAATCCCCAAAGGGCAGAACCACTAAAAGAAGCAAGTGGGATAAGTTAGTCAATTAACTAGCAAGCATTGACATGAGTGTCCTATGTTGTGAGGCAAACATGGGTGAAATCCGGAATCAAATGGAAGAACTTCACCAAATCAACATGGAGACAGTTAAAAATTCCATGGTGGAATAGGAGGGCCATTTGGATAGTGCCCCTAGGGAGATCCATGGCACCTTGCCTTTAAGGCATGTTGGATAAATTTCAGGCTCAACTGGAGGAGATGAGGAACAAGATAACTCTCCTAAAAGGGCAATGGCTAACTCTACTCGCACCTCGTCTACCCCAACAACTATGCACATTAAGATACGCCAATCGACACCATACTCAGGTACTCAAGATTCCTAGGAGCTTGACAACTCGTGGCAACTAGATCAATATTTCTTTGCCACTGGAATCGAGGATGGCAAAAATCAGGTACGTACGACTGCCATGTATTTAATTGATATTGCAATGTTGTGGTGGTGTAGGTGTTGTCAAGACATTGAGCGTGGCTCACACACCCTTAACACCTGAGTTGACTTCAAGCATGAGATTAAGCGATAGTTATACCCTAAAAATGTGGAGTACCTAGCGTATAGAAGAAAGAAGAACTTTAGACATTAGGACTTGTTGCATGACTATGTCAAAGAATTTTCAGCCTTGATGCTTGAAATCTTTGATATGTATGACAATGATCTTTTGTTCAACTTCATGGACGAGACGGTCTCAAGCCTTGGGATAAGCTTGAGCTTCAATAGTGTGGGGTAAAGGACCTTGCAACAATTATGGACGTCGCCAAGCAACTAGTTAATCTAAGGACACCTAATGAGGAAGACCACAATCCAACCAACCCATGTACCATGAGCTTGAGCGGGGGAAACCAATAGTCGACTGCCACTTAGGAGAAACAAGTACACCTCAACAAGCCCAACAATTACCAACAAGTAAGGAAGCATAAGGAGTCCAAAAATCTTGAAATTACAAGTTCACCAGGAGACCCACAACTCATCACTCACTTTGTTTCAATTTCAATGACATGCATTGGACCAATAACTACTCCACAAAAAGAAAATCAATGCCTTCATTTTCAAGCTTAGTGATGATGAATAGAGTGATGAGGAGAAACCTGCATACATGCCAAGGGTGGGTTCCCTACAACTAGGAGTGTCAATGGACCGGTTTCGGGTTGGACACCGTCCAAATTGGAAGTGATATGGACGGTCCTAAAAATGATATGGATGCAGACCGGTCCAAACATGAATAGTCCATATATAATACAGACCGAATATGGACAAAACCTTTGAATCAAATGGTTCGTTCATTTGTTTGAAGTTCTCTCCCAAATTTTCTTCGAAGACCTAGCGCTCTACACCAGTACGCCTTCACTGCTCCCTCCGGCAATAGAACGAAGAAGAAGGTTTCTCTCCAGTGGTGGTATTCCTCGAACTCCGATAGTACTTCTGGCGGTGGTTTCTCTCCGGTTGTGGTGTTTCTCTTCGGCGATGGTATCTCTCCAGTTCTTTTCTCTCGTCTCTCTCTAGCGAATAGCGATGGTGACCATCATTCCGTCATTCTAGTGTTATTCGGCGACCGACAACACTCCCCAGTCTCTCCTGTGGTTATCTATCTCATCTCTTTCTCTCTCTTTATCCAGCGGTAGACTCCTTTCTCGTTCATGTATTTCCTCTCTCCTCTGTCATTCCAATCTCTCCTCTGTCATTCCAAACATTTTAGTTTTGTATTGTTTTTGGTTTAAGAGTAAGACTATAATATAAGAAAAAGTTATTGATCAATTTTTGGTTTTGGGTTCAGGAACTCTCCACTTGAGTCCCCCCAAATTTTCTGAGATAAAATAAGAAATAGTTATTTTTCCACAATGGAATTTCTAAGTGCAAATGGATGCTTCCTGAGCCATACTTTTGGTATTTGATTATACAGGCATTATGTGTTTTTGAGTATTAAGTATTTTTTTTTTGTTGATCTTATCACATTTTGCATATCTAGATACAATAGTTATTTTTATTATTTTAAGGTGTTAGCAGTAGCTGGAAGTCTGGAACCAGGCCTGTCATTTCATTCTGATCGTTTTGCATCTAATTCTTTTTTAGTTTCATCGATTAATTCAGTGGAACCAGGCATGCCATTATGGGGTCCTGCATGTATTGAAGAGGTTTAGAGTATATTTCATGATTTTTTTACCATCCTCCCTATTTTGTTTGTTTTGTTTAATCTCTTTCAAACTCATTGGAAATAGCTGAACTTATTTACTATTTATTGCTTATTAGTGATAAAGTCATAAGTGTTATCATATGAATCTCATTAGACTTTCTTGTTGTTCATGTTAGTGTGAAAATTAATTTATTTTTTTCTTAATGCATTAAGGTTGGATGAACCAAGTGCTGAAAATGCAAATGTGCCTGAAAACCCGAGTGGATCATCTATGGCATCTAGCTCTACTGGAAAGAGGGTTAGGTCCAAAGCATGGGAGCATTTTAAAAAAATAAAATTGGATTTTGGGGAGCAGAGAGCTATTTGTAAACATTGTGGAAAACAATATATAGGTGGAAGTTCTAAAGGAATGAGCCACCTTTTAGGGCATGTACCAAAATGTCCTAAATTAAAACAAATGGGCACAAGTGAACAAGAAGTTGTAGAAAACTTCAAATTTGACCAAGATAGGAGCTGAATGGACTTAGCAAAGATGATAATAAAGCATGGGCATCCTTTTAGTATAATTGAAGAAGAGTTTTTTTAGATATTTGTCAATAATCTTCAACCATTATTTAGGCTTGTTTCTCGAAATACAATAAAGAATGATGTCATGAAGATTTACTTGGATGAAAAGGAGAAGTTGTACAAATACTTTAATGGTTTGGACTGTAGGATTAGCTTAATCACCACCGATATGTGGACTTCAAAACAAAATTTGGGGTATTGTTGTTTAACAACACACTTTATAGATGATGAGTGGGAGCTGAAAAAGAAAATTATTGCATTTGTGGCGGTTGAGTGTCCGCATGATGGAAACACTTTGTATGAAGTCGTTATGGAGAGGTTGTTAACTTGGAACATTGATAAAAAAATATGCTCTATAATAGTTGACATTGCCTCTAACAATGATGTTATGGTTAGGGAGCTCAGGAATCAGCTTTGTGTTAAGGGGCTTCCATTGCATGGTGATCTTTTTCATGTGAGATGTGTTGTTCACAGCTTGAACCTTATTGTGCAAGATGGGTTGAGAGAAATATCACCATTGTTACATAAGATTCAAGAAAGTGCTAAATATGTAAGGCTGGCATCTTATAAGAATAAAAAATTTGACAATGCAAGAAGCCAAGCAAAAGTACAACATAAGAGAGGGGTGGTTTTTGATTGTCTAACTCGATGGAACTCCACATATGATATGTTGGACACGACTTTAGAGTTGAAGGAAGCATTTTGTCGACTAGCTGAGCTTGACCGTGACTACAAGAATCTACCATCTGATGAGGAATGGGAAATGGGGACAATAGTATGGGATTGTTTGCAACTCTTTTACATCTGCACAAAAAAAATCTCAAGTACAATTCTCCAACCTCAAATGTATTTTTCCCGATATTTGCACAATTAAGCTTTTGTTGCTTCAGTGTCTAGATAGTGAATATGGGTATATTTGTTCAATGGCAAATAAAATGAAGCAAAATTTTGATAAATATTGGGATGAATGTTCTTTGGTGCTTGCGATTGTCGTTGTTTCTTGATCCTAGATTTAAGATGGAGATTGTTACATATTACTATAATCTCATTTATGGAGAGACTACCGAGAGGCATGTTACAAGAGTTAAAGAGGCACTAAATGACCTATATTCAGAGTATGCGGATTTTGGTATAGAGGATAGGTCACTTGTAGACTCTAGTGTTGCATCTTAGCCATTGAGGATTTATGGTGTTGGAGATTTTTTGAGAGGTTTTGATCGGTGGTTGATTGAAGAGCATCCAAAATATTATCTAGGGACTCAAAAGTCAGAGTTGGATCTTTATTTTGAAGAAAAATTATTTCCTAGAGGTGAAGAACTTGATATTTTGATATTCTGGCGAGTTGATGGTCTCAAGTTTCCAAAACTCACTAGATTGGCACCAGATATTTTGGCAATTCCAGTATCCACTGTAGCATCCAAGGGAACATTCAGTACTAGGGGAAAAATAGTGGATCAGTTTTGTACTTCATTACTTCCAGAGACTATGAAGGCTTTGGTTTGTGGGTAAGACTGGTTAGAAGCTCCAATTACAAAAAGTAAGTTAAAAATTGGATCTTAAAGAGTTGTTATATTTCCTATATGTTTCTGTTTATTTATATGTTTTTTGTTTCTAATATGTCTTTTTGGTTGTGTATTATTATTTTTAGAAGCTCCAATTACAAAAAGACTGGTTAGAAGTTCCAATACAAGAAATCTGGTCTGATTCAAAGATTCAATCAATCCTACACTGCATATGCCTTGGGTCTCACCCTGGCGGCTGAGACAGGCCACCCGAACAGTTGGCAGCACACTAGTGTCAGCCTTGGCAGGACAAATCTCCCCAGACTTATCCAACGACTGTGAACATTCTAAACTAACACGAGTCTCATAAGTGTCCAGTTTAAGGGTATTACACAGAAACACACCACAGGATCATGAATCAAATATGTACTTTATTCATTTACAATAAAATCATAATGTACATCATTCTGATTGGAACTAAGGGCATACAACTGTCTAACATCATTGGGGGTAACACACTTTGGGAACCAACACTACCACCATCCAAATCCATAGTTTGTTCCAATCTCATTTCACCACACCAAATAACCAAACTCATTTTTTCAATGTTCTACCTTCAAGCCGCTCGTTAGGCACTCAACCTGAACTTTAGCCACAAGACACCCCAAAACCATAAGAATCATCCAGCCTATTGCCTAAGCCCGTACCCAAGCCTTGGGGAAGATGTTTGTGGAGCAGTTCAAGAGTTCTCCTTTCACACCCACACAGCCAAGAATCAAGTTCAAGATGATCTTTGAGGACATAGATCGAATTGAGTGGGGGAGATTATCATAATCGAATCTTTTATTTGTGCTACTAGCAAGCCAACCAAGTGTCTTTGTGTGTGTATTGGAAGGGGGACAAATGTATTTTGTAAATGGGGGGACTGCCCATTGAAGTATTGTAATTATCAATATGATTTTTCACAATATTGATGCATCCTTCTGTCAAAATCCCAAAAGCTTAATTGCCTCTTTAGGGGGTGGTGAGTAATCAGAAGGGAACTAACATGTAAAGGTTAAGCACGGGTCCCTGACACGTCAGTACAATATAAAGTGCCTCTTTACTATTTTGTGTGCAATCTGTTGATTTGTCATGTATTGTTGCTCTGTCTCATAGGCTTACCTAACACATTCTAGTGCCGCATGGGGCCTCAACGACTAGCCCTGTGACAACTTGTTATGAAACATTTCAAATTTAGAATTACTAGATATGTTTTGATACACAATAGAATATATATGGACTTGAACAACTATTATATAACCAATTCAAAGGATCGTCTGTCCAATAGATGTATAAACACACACAACCTATGAGTCTATGACATTAATCAGGCTCAAAATCCAATTCTCGTAATACAACTAACTTTCAAGTATACCCCTCCCTCGAGCAAAGAGTGCAATGCATAGTTCATAGTTAATGGAAAGGTGGGGTTGGAAAGGCTGCTATAGAATAATCGTCAATTCATCACAATCACTCCTCAAATGCCTAAGGTTATTGGCTGATTCTAGTAGTTCCTTCACACTTGAGCATCGTCTCATGTAAGGCTTTTTCAAACCCCTTAACTCATCTAGCGTTTCAGGGAGTTTCCTCATTTTTAAGCAATCTGATACATCAAGGAACCTTAACTTCTTAAGTTTCTAAATCAAGTTTGGCAACCGTAGCAGTCCTATACATGCATGCAACCTTAGCACCTCCAACTCTTCTAAATCTCCAATATCTTCAGGTAGGCAAATAAATCATGACAACTGGTAGTGCTAAGCTTTTTTAGATGGAGAACATTTCCAATCCCTGGTGGCAATTTCTCAGATGTTGCAATAATCCAATGTTGATTTCAATGAGGTTTGGCAACATATCAGAGATCATAATGGTGCAATTAATCCTCTTGGCTTTTCCAACTTCACACACAACTAGTTATATCTTGTACAAATTCTTGAAGGGCACTTTGATGTCATTGAGTGAAGGAATCCAAACTTTCTCTATTCTAAATCTCTTTAGTTGGGTTAGATTACTAAGTCCTTGCCATCTAGTGATCAATTTGGCTTTTCTGCTTCGTTGATTTGCAATAATCAGAGCTCTAAGCTTTTCCATTTTCTTGATGAATGGAGGTGGTTTATAATCCCTCCTCAAGAAGACCAGAATCAGAACTTTGGCTTTCGGAAGTTACATATTGCACCATTCTATAGGACATATTTCACCTGTAAGATAGCTCATGGTGAAGAAAGCAATTTGATTGGGTGGCATTTCGGTGTAAAAGAAGGATGGTTAGGTAACCTGTGAGGATAGAGACAAGATGGGCATTTACGTGTTGATATTCTTCTTTCCTCCATGACTCTGGAAGGTCATCTTGTCTTCTTTCCAGTGTAAGTCACTCTGTTTTATGTTTCCTTCATTCTGACTTTGGTGGATGGCCAATTCTCTGAGTAGATAATTTTGGATGATGAATAGCTCATTTAAGTTGCTAACAATATCCCTTAGATCTTCCCTGATAAAATTGTAATTGACTATATATATATATGTAAATAGATGGTCTCATTAAAATTTTCAATTACAAATTTTGATGCATGTTACTGTGAAGTGAAAGAGTTCCCATGCCATGCTTCAGCTTGGCACCCTTATGATAAAGAGTTCCCAAGCATCATGACTTTAGTCATGTGAGGCTTTTATTTGGTTTTATTTTTTTCTTGTTGGGATGATGATAGAGTTGTTTTGATTGAAAATCAATGTTTAGAGAACCGAACCGGGCATCGATCCAAAAAAGAGGTTGGCGGGTGAGAGATTACAAATGGACTGAACCCAATGTAAGTCATGGTGAAGAGATTACAAATGAACCGGGCATCACCAATCCATTT
Organism: Nelumbo nucifera; assembly: GCF_055504915.1. NCBI lineage: Eukaryota > Viridiplantae > Streptophyta > Magnoliopsida > Proteales > Nelumbonaceae > Nelumbo > Nelumbo nucifera. The sequence goes on from NC_142649.1 coordinate 19,507,917, forward strand.
ACATTTTCGGAAATTACAAATGTAAGTGGACTCACATTTGTAAGTGATTTCACAAAATTGCTTTCATGTAAAAGTACTTTTATAAAAGTGCTTTTGTAAAAATATTTTTATTAAAGTGCTTTTGTAAAAGTACTTTTATTAAAGTGCTTTCGTAAAAGTGCTTTTATGAAATTGTTTTTGTAAAAGTGCTTTCATAAAAGTACTTTCATAAAAGTGCTTTTATAGAAGTGATTTTGTAAAAGTGTTTTCATAGAGTGCTTTCGTAAAAGTGCTTTTATGCTGACTTCAGTCTTGATAGGTTTCAAATTGGACAAGGATTTGACTTCATGATCGGATTATTGGAAATTTGGTTTAGGTCCAATTCAGATCAATAAGAATATGGACCAATTTATTTTGGATTGGCCCAAGCCAATAAAATAATTATAATGGATCATCCAAATCTGATTTAATAAGGTTTGGATCAGATTGGATCCAATACAGAACCGATCGATTGATAATCATATATATATATATAGAGAGAGAGAGAGAGAGAGAGAGAGAGATAATTTTGTCATTTTACTATCTTACCCCAACTTTCTCTTATTCGTTGGGTGACTTTTGGGCTCTTGAGGCTAGGGTTTTCTTGGGAGTTTTCAAGCAAGAAGAATTTGTTTTGAAGACCATATCCACAACAAGGTTTTTGCTATCATTCATCTCCAATAAGGTTTCTCAAGAGTGTTTGTTCTCTCTTTTAAGTGGGAAGATTTATTATTGTTTTATTATTGTAAACCACTATTTTTCGTGAGGATTTGAGTTGAACTAAGAGGGTTTCTCTTGACGATATCATCCTCTAGTTTTTTCTAGAGAGGAACACATTGTAATCCCATTATTGCTGTTATAGTGAAAACTTTCCTGCATTAGTGCCTTGTGTTTTTTCCTCTTCACACTGGAAGTCTTTTCCACATTAAAAGTTGGTGTTGTGTGTTGATCTCTTGTTGCTCTGATGTTTCCTTGCTATTTCTAGCTTATTGTTGTTTTTTTCTTGAGTTCTGTGGAGGTAATAGTCAACTACTAAGAAATCTCTCCGTGTAGTAGTTCACTATACTAAGAATAGATTGTAGCTAGTAATTGACAACTAGAATGTAGCTGTTGTCTACTAAGGATAGGATACTGATAATAGTTGACTACTAAGAACAATATACTTGTAGCAATCAATTACTAAGTAGGGGTGCTCACGGTTCGGTTAACCAAACCGTGGGGCATTTTTTGTAACCGAACCGGTACTAGTTTTTGGAAAACCGGTAACTGAAATCGAACCAAAACCTATCGGTTAACCATCGGTTCGGTTCATTGGTTTTTTGGTTTTTTAATTTTTACAATATATATTATAAAAATATATAAATATATAATAAAAATTATAAATATATATAATATTATATTTTAAAAAATAAATAATATATCATACATTATATATATTTATATATATAATGCATATTTATTAATTTATAATATATAAATATATATATAATATAAAATATATAGAAATATATGTATACCGATCAGTTTGGTTAACTGCCAATTTTCTATATTGGTTCACTAAAACCGAACCGATACCTTTGGTTTTTTAAAAACACTGAACTGAAACCGAACTGACCGTTTGATTAACTGATTTTTCTGTTCGATTTCAGTCGGTTAGGTTTTTCCGTTTTTTTTTTGCTCACCCCTACTACCGAGGATAGGGACCTACAAAACCTCACAACAATTGATTATTTGTCATTTCTCCTTTTCTTCCAAGTGTTTGTTACCCTCTTTATTGTGTATTTGGGACCAACAATTTTCTTACTCCTTTGCTCCCTCACTTCTCTCTTAGGTTTCCTCCATTTAGTATAGGATGCCTTGATTCTAGGGTTTCAATCTCATTTCATTTTTCATAAGCAATCAACATGCATTCTTCTTTGGAGTTTTTGTAAGATCTTAGACTCCATCTATATCCAACTTGTAAAAGGCTCACACAAGTTGTCTTACTGTCTCAATCCTACTAACTATTGCAACTAAGTGACCTTTAAGCTGCAATTTGAAATCTCTAAGAATTCATGTGTTCCCATGGAAATTGCTTACCATATCCAATTTCATATTACCATGCATGTATAATTATCTTTTATTTCTTCATATCTAATTAACTCATGATTTCTTTAATTAATATTTGGTAGAGAACTAGGGCATTTACATTAAGATCATTCGTTATTTTCTATTTTTTTTTAATTTCAAGGTTGTATGTTTTCTAGGTTAAATTGGTTCTATATACAATCTTGGAGATTTAAATGGAATGAACTAGGGCATTTACATTAGCATCTCTTATATGGTTTCTTGCGATCTATTCCTTATGTTTTAAGATCAATGATGAATAGCTTTGTAGTTTATGATGCCTTCTGGATTTCCATTATTTATAGTAAGCACATATTCTTAGATTAAAATTTCTTTTGTTGTTTTATCTTCCATAGGAAAAATATTGAAGACTTCACATAAGAGAGTTCCTTTGCTTTTCAAGTATATCATATTTATGTTGATTGCTATATATGAAGAGGACTTGTATAATTCATTTTTTTGGAAGTTTTTAGAAACAACATGATGCTTTGTTCATTTCAATCATAAAAAAATTCCTAAGATTCTTGTGACCCTTATAATTTCATCTAGGATTTACTTTCAAGCTTAACTCTAACTCTGTTAGGTTGCCTATGTTGAATATAATTTGATATCCACTTTCAACTCTGCCCATTCCTAGATTACAACTTAAATTGATTGAGGAAATTGGAAATTCCATTACTTAGAAATGTTCTAATTTTAAGAGAAAACAACCATGGGGTAGGGATATCACCTTATGAAAAGAGCATATATCTTTCCTCTTGGAGAGAATTTTTGAGAAGTAGTTTCACCATTGAACATGCACTTTAGCCCTTGCATTTGTCATATTGGCCACCCAATGCCATCCTCTAAAGATATCATCCATGGAAAAAGCTGGTTCAAATACATCCAAAATCTCAATGTTGTCACCTTGGGTTTTGCCTCCCCTTAAAATTCTCTCTTTCCATTCTTCTCTTATAGCCCACAATATGGCTACCTGGCATCTGCACTAGTATCTTCACTCTTATTCTTGGTAGTCCTCAATTTTTTAGCTATAAAAATAGGATACAGAACTTAATTTGTTCTAAGGGCTTAAAGATGGATAAGAAAATGAGGCAACAAAGAAAGAGGTTTCAAATTACTACAAAAGTAAAGAAAAAATGTTTTTAGTAGTGTAGTAGTACTAATCATAAATGCATAAAAAAGGGGATGTTTCAATGATTAGATATGTTTGTTATGAGGTTTCAGTCTATTAGCTTTTATTTAAAATAGTAAATGGTAACATTACAGCTCTGTTATTAAATCCAACAAAAATTAGACTTAAACATAACCCCAATACTCGTGGAATATCAAAACTGTGTACGTATAAAACATGATGGAGATAAGAAAACAAGACAACCTTCCCAATACAATTTGATGAGGATAAAAGCAAAGTATTTCAAAACAGGAAAACTACCCCAACTTCTCAATAGACATTGAATTTTACCAACCAATCCTCTCCCAATGTGGTATCAGTGCTCCCAAATTTTAATAGATATACTCAAATGTCTGATTTTGATCCAACAAAACTTGGATTTAGAACCACCCGAAACTCAATTTTACTTGGTGTCAGGGGCAAGGCCAAGTAGAGTTATAGGTTTAATGCAAGACTATGAATCATTTAGAACCGAATGTGATCTAACCTGATTAATAACCCCATCAAAAAGTCTAATTCCAATCTAACATATATAACTTGGATTCAGAATTCCTTCTAAACTCAATTTTACTCAGTTCCAGGGGCAAGGCCAAGTGGAGATGTAGATTTCATGAAATTTTTTGAAGCATGTGTAGGGAAAAGAATGCTAGAATAATCCAAATCAGAGCAAGATCATATATCCGGTAACAATTCAGTTTGTTACTATCAGAGTGATCTACTAGGAATAGATACTAGAGAATTTATCATTGGTAGTAAACTTGACCATTAGGAAGTGGGTCAAAATTTATCACAAAGTAGAGACCATTTTGTTGTGGTCAGAACCTAGTTAGAACTCTAGCAAGCTAAATTTGATAAATTCTTACTAGGAGATCCTGGACAGTACACCATAGGAATAGACTACAGAGATAACGGTGAAGTAATAACTCTATTAATTAAGTTTTTATCCAGGATAGTAACAATTACCTTCTATGCCATGTAGCTGGGACTAACATTCAGTAATGGGTTTTACTATCATCTTGTTGTTGGATGGGTGAGGGATAGATCTAGGGCGTCCTACTTGTGAATTTCTGCATATTTGAATAGGGACTAACATTCAATAGACAGATGTTGGTATGATTTAGGGTGGCTTTTCTGATTCATTATTTTGATTCCTTGGGGTCCCTTTCTAACAAAGGGAAGAGAAAAAATTAAGGAAAAAGAATATGGGTGGAATCCTAGGGGCAGGTGAAGCTCATGGTTTGATGTCCCACTATTGGAAAGTTGTTGGACAACTACTGGACCTGGAACTGAAGGATCTGAGATAAGAACTGATCCTCTTGAAAGGTTACTTCTGTTGCATCCGAGAAGAGAACCTGTGGACAAAAATAGGTGGTTAGCTGACTCCAATTCCCAAAGACAGAAAACACATCCCACTTGATGCAATTTCATTCTCCTCTAACCATCTTGTCTTGTGTTAGGCACTTCCCTAATGCTATAGTCCAAAAAAAAATATATATATTTTGGAAGGGTCAGGGGCAGTAGACTTCCAGATTCTACTAGCAGGAAGTGATCCATAGAAAATTGGTTCAGCTTGGTTCGTCATTTATCAAAAGAAAAAGAGGCTTCCGACTGATATACGTGAGTTGCAATCAAGTCAAGATGAAATTTGTACCAGAGTGTTACTAGGTAGGTCCATGATGGTTTGGATGACCCGTGGTTTATGTGTTATCAAATTTGGGAGACTACATTGGCTTCCAGTGGACACTTTTTTAACAATAAGTGATATATATATATATATATATATATATTATCAGAAATGTACAATGTAGATATATAACATCAAAAGTTGTGGTTTCAGAAGATGGAATGTCTAATGTTTTTTGCCTGGGGAACTAATTGGATTGTTGCGAGCGGAGTGAACGGGGCGGGCTTTGGAAGAAGCGATCTGTTACCGAACCGTCTTATTGGGAATAACGAGGGCCTCACTGAATGCGATGCTCTAACCTCTGAGCTAAGCGGGCTCACATAACAGAAATTGTGCATAGGAATTCAGTAAATTACTGGGATCTTAGCTACATACAATGACAATTCTGATGAGCTTGTCCAATGTTGTGTTGGGATGCACATGTGAGTAGGTTTATGGAATGAGAAATGAAAGAGAGTCCCTCATTGGAAAGACACAAGAAGTACAAAGGACTTATATACAAGAGTGGCCCATAATCCAATAGCTTAGGCTTTTGGGTTGTAAGTGATGTCCATTTCTTGTGTACAGGTCTTATGCGCATGTATGTGTACGAAACCCTCGATTTTGACAACTCCTCATGATTCGTGATTCTCTACAAGGCCCCAACATGTTGTTCCCCCCCTCCCCCATTGTCCCTGACCCTGATAGAGCACCTTGTACAGAAAATGCTAATGTTTCTCCCGATGGGTATTCACCCCACATCAAAACCTGTCTACTAACTCCCTCACAAGCTATGAATAGTAGAGTTATCTGAACTTGGTATCCAGAAAACTTCTGCTTCCAATGTGTGGATTAGGTGTCTTGCTTTGCTTATTTGCTCAAGTTTCAAAGCCTTGCTATGATGCACAGATATAGATATGGACATAAATGGATACGGGAAACGGGGATACGACTCTCTATTTCCTAAAATCCTGGATATGGATATGGGTACCAATATCCCTTGTAATATGACTATAGCGTAGGTTTATGTCTAGATTTGGAAGCTAAATGTCATTTCTTGAGATTTTTGTCTTTCCAAATTTAATCAAGTTTCTAACACATGTAGATCTTTTATAGTATAGCTCAGTAAAATGTACCATTTTTCATATTTTAGAAGTGTTAGCATAGCATATCTAGAAGTAAACATGCATTCACGAAGTATCCAACAAGTATTATATCAGGCATTGGGATGCTAGGCATGAACATCCAGGTATCATAGATGTTTTGCCATTTCTCCTTTCAGTCATCAGATAATATATTTTGAATCTGCTAAATAACTCTATGGAAACTGATGTGTTAGCTAATCTCAGGTCCTGAACTTTCAAGTAAACACTTTATTGAGATTAGGGGTGCAACTTGGGTTGGATTGGGTTGGGAATTTGCCAAATTTTTTATGGGCTCCAATTGTAACTCGAAACTGATGTAGTTAAAATTTTTAAAGTTGGGCAACTGGACTTCCAACCCTAATAGATGGATTCCAAGATCTGCTAATTTGCTGATATGCAATCTCACTAGAGGTGTGGATTGGGAGGAGATACTTGCGTCGAGGGCCTTTCTTTTGGGATAGCTTGTAGTATTTTCTTTTGTTCTCTTGTTTTAGTTTTTTTTTTTTTTTTCTTGCCTCTTGTTCCATTTGAAAGGGTGTCTATAGACTTTACTTTCTTCTTGCACTTTTTTCTTTTAAATTCTAAAATATTCTTCTACTGCTAGTAAAAAAACAAACAAAATAAAAATGATTATCTCTTGCACAACAGATAGACAAGATTTTGCAAAAGGACTCCTATGTAAACTGACCTTTTCTTAACTGAAAAATGGGTTGAATGAAAAAAAGTTATAATGAAGTTTTTTTGTGAGTACAAGTTAAACAAAGTTATCACTTCCTAATTTTTCTCTTTATATTAGAAATTTGCAATTGTTCATTATTCACCACGATTAGGCTGTCCACTACTATAGTCTGTGACTCTAAATCCAATTTATGATGATATCTTGAATATTTACTTGCATATTGCTGGTCTGATGTTTGAAAACAGTACTAATTGTTGAGAAATTTTATACCAAGTGTTTTTTCAGAAATAAAATCATGGGATATTTTTCTTTTAAATTGTTGGATATGTGAAACTCAAATTGTTAGATTTATATACCAATCACTCACTCGGTATGCATATTAATTGAAAATTAGCATTTCACTTTATTAAGAACATTAAATTTTCTCTCGAAACATGACAAACCATCATATCTAAAGGCAATAAGTATTCTAAAGATATTAATTTGAATGCCTACAAGAATAACACTAATATAATAAAGTATTTAATTGTACAATTCCATATCAAACTAACAACTAAAGAATGCTATAATTTTATAATAAAAGCTTAAGATAGAGATTAAGTAAAAGAGAAAGAGAAAGCAGTACAGCTGTTGTGTTTTACTTAATGTAAGATAGATAGATAGATAGAGGTAGAGAGAGAGAGAGAGAGTAGGAAGAAAAAAAAACCTCTTTATCTTTCTTTCTTTTTCTCTTTTCAAAACCCTTGTTTTTTTATATTTCAATAGCAATAAGATATAGTCATACTGATGATATTATAATAGGGTGTTCACCTAACCAAGAGCACTTGCTTGCTTAGACAATGCCTTAATAATTGTACCTTTCATCTTCACTACTTGTTTCTTACCTTTAACACCTCTCCCTCGACTCTATTACTCTTAGACATCTCTAGTTAGTGACAAGCTGAAGACTATAACTAAGGACTAACTACCAATTTTTTTCTAGTCAACGATGAATCATGCAGGTCTACGGAACCATCTAATTGATACCTTTTTCTCAACTCTTTGGAACTTCCTAAGCATCTTCTTGTAAGCATTTGCTTCAGGTTTTTAAGCTAAGTTTTTTTACCATTAGCGGAGGGATGCAAGACAAGCATGTGTCTCTTTAGACTTTCATTAAACATTCTTTCACTAAATAATCCAATTAGAAGGCTCTTCCATCTGTTTTTTTGTTGTGTTTTGATAGGTTATATAATTTCATGTTCCTAGTGAGGAGATGACTTGTCTTGATTTGCATAGTAGTTGGGTCTAGATATTTTATTGATTGTATGTCTGCATCTGGTTCATCTTCTTAGTTGCATTAAAGTCAATATTGTGCTTATTGTCTTGTATAACTAGTAGTGAACATGATGTTGTTTGACAAATTGAGCATTGTTTAAATTTTCATAAAGCTAGGAGTTCTTAGTTTATTTTGTCATTAATTATCATGAATTTTTTTTGTTTCCATGTTGAACATTTTCTTCTTTCCAAATTCTAAGATTTTCTAGGAAAAAGGGAAAAAAGTGGGTTTGAAAAGAATGTATAGTCGGTCGAATTGGTTAAAAATATAAAGAAGACTGAACTAAGGCTTGTACGAGATTCTCTACCTTTCCCTTTCTTTACCTTTCAAGAAAAGGTAGTTTAATTAGTTTAAAAGCAACATAATAAATGTACAAGTAATCAAATAATTTTGAAAAGGAAAACTAAATAATGTTCATTAACGGTAATTTTATAAAGTTAATAACTTATCAGGTTAACTAGAAGTGGAAAAATACTTAAATAGTTAATGTTCAAAACTTTAATTGAAAGCCAAAAAAGCGAAATCTAAAAATGGAGTTTCTTTAACACTCTTTCAACCTCAACCTCCGGCATAGGAAGGCCAAAAGAAGCACCAAGTAATACCACCAAAAATCCTCCTTAGACCCCAAAGACCATCCAAATGAAACTCATAATATTCTAGTGTAAAAAGACCATCAAGTTCATCTTCAAGGTAAGTAATGGTTTGTAGCTCCCATGGAATCCCACACATATCCTCGATCTTGTCCTTCACCCCATTAATACCATCAATCACCTTCAAATCAACTGTAACCACTTCATCGCTTGGACTGGTCACATTCACTTGAATTGCACATTCCAATTGGAGAAAGGCGGATGATTTTATGTCATAGTGGGCTAAGGTCCGATCTCCCTCAAGCCTAGTATCTCCAATGAAAAGTTGAGTTTACCACTACTATTCTTCATATTTGTTTTTTTCTAGAATCTTGGTCATCATTTCTTTTATTTTCTCAAAGCTTTCCACTTCAATCATGAAGTATTCATGCCCACTTTTTATTAATACATGCATTAGAGAATACAAATGACTAGAGAAATGTCATATCCATGCTTGATATTGTAATTAGACAACTTTTTGTATCCCTAAGCTTCTCTTGATATTGTAATCAGTAACAAGATAAACTCAATTTAATTTGTACCTTATTACATAACCTAACTATTGCATTATTTAAGTATTTCTTTTCAAGTTCATTTATTTAATTATTATTTTTGTTTTGCCTCTATAATTACAGGTGGAGAACATTGAACACGAAAAACTCTTACCTAAGGCAGCTAAACAAGCCAAAAGGTATATAGGTAGTTGGGGTGGATTCGAGCTGAGCCAAGTTGAACATTTGACTATTTGAGCTTGTTTTGATAGAAAACCACGAGGCTCGAGTTTGAGCTTAAGCTTAATTAAGCTACAAACTTGAGATCAATTTTGGCTCGACTTGATCTCGACATTAGGCCAAGTTTCATATAAAAATAAAAACATTTATATGTAAAAAATTTTACATATGAAAAAGTTTAGTACATATAAAGAATTTACATGTAAAAAATTTTATACAAAAAAAAAAACAAAATGAATGGTAAAGGAAAGGTCAGTAAGAGAGAAAAATTGCTAAACAATACATGCTAGTTGTTCTTAGATTATTTTTCATAGAGTCCTACAAGTTGTTCTTAGATTATATCTCATGCTACTTTTACAACCATTTAAACAATACATACCCTAGAATAACCCTTGTTTTATACCCTATTATAAGGTATATTAATATAACTATCATATTAGATTTAGTAGTCTCGAGTTAAAATGTATAATCTCCTACCCCCTGTAGGACTTTGCTTCTCTATTTCTTTTTACATATAGTAACATACATATAGGAATCGAAATCTTCAATCGATGATCTAGTTTGAACCACCAACCCAGAAAGCTTAGCCTTCGACTGCAAAGAGGGTCCTTACGTTGGAATATTTGATGGTCAAATTCTAAAATGGAATGGTTCCGTTTGGACCAACTATGCCATCACTTCAATATTTAGGAGAAATTATGTATGTGATGGGTCTAATGATCCAAGACTAGAAAATATGTGCAAAAAACCTTTAGAAGATACCCATGCAACAGGCCACCAGTGCTGAGTGTATACCATTCTATTTTACTAATAGATTGGATATTGATAAAAGGATTGGGGAATTTTTTATTTTATGGATAATTGTACTAGGTATCACAGAAGGGATTAAGCAAGTTTAATCCTAAGTGGTGATAGGACAGGGGAGTTAATGAGGTATGATCCAAGGAGTAGAGAGGGGTGACAGTATTTCTGAGAGGGCATGCATTTACAAATAGAGTTGCAGTAAGTGATAATGGTTCATTTATTCTTATTAATAAGACTAACACTGGTAGAGTTTTAAAGTTTTGGTTTCAAGGTCGTAGATTTATGACATCAGATCTTTTTATCCTTTTACCTCATCAACTTGACAACATCAACCTAGTCAACATAGCAATGGAAATTTGTTGATTGGTTCAGTACTTTTTTCTTATGTAGGGGAATATAGTGTTTAAAATTTAGAGTGATAAGGAGAAACAATTATAATTTTCATTGTTAGTGTTATTATTAGTAAAAGTTTTTATTAAAATTTAGTAGAATTGTAGGATTGTATAAATGCAATAGATGGTACCCCATATTAAGATCATTGTGACATGTTATGTGCTTTATGATTACATAATATGAGTTGATTCATTCGACCAAATAACTCAAAATGGTATTTGAGAAGCAAATAGATGTGTTCAAGTAGATGAGGTTGAAAATGATGATAGCCCCCTCCCACAATCTCTAATATAGAGACTTCAAAAGAATGAATTACCAACATAACAGATTTGCAATTCATGTGTGTCCAATTTATTAATGTATTTGTTAATACAATGATTACTAATTATTTATGGGACATAATGGTTGTTAAAGATAGGGGTGGACACGAGTCGAGCTTTTCATGAGCTATTTTAACTTGACTCACATAAAGCTTAATTTAGTTCGGTCTAAATTGATCGTCTGGCCAAACTTTAGTCTAATATATAGGCTTATTCGTTACTCAAGATGAGCTTGAACTCATTAAAATTTGACTAGTGAAATTCATAAGCCTAATTGAGTTTATTAAATATAATATTTTTAAATTTTTTATATGCAAAAAAATTTACATTCATAATTTTTTGTTTTTTATATAAATCTTGGCTTATTATGAGCTTTTAAGTCGAGCCAAATTTGAGCTCATATTTCTATCTTGAATTAAGCTTGAGGCCAAACTTATATATAATCTTTTATATTTATAATTTTAATTTTTATATATAAAATTTTTTACTTTTTATATGAAGCTTGACCACTATTGGAAGTTGAGCTTGAATTGATCTTGAGATTGAACTTAAGCCTCATATTGAACCAAGCTTGAATAGTTAGCTATTTGGTTCAACTTGACTCAAATTCACCCCTAATTAAGGATACTTTCTGGAAGGAATACTTAGATTTTATCTATTGGGAGCAAACAATATGTCCATAAGGGTAAGGACACCCTATTTGCCTCTCACTCTACTACTAAGAATGAAAGAACTCAACAAGTTCGTTGGAGTGATGCAATAGATAATGTATGCATCGAGCTACGTGTTGATTAAGTTACCTCTTTCAACACGGTTGACAAAAGGTTAACATCAGTATACACATGTATATAAGGAAATAACCAATCAATTTGGAATTAAAGTAAAACACCACATAAAAGAATAGGATGCAAACCTTCAAGTAGAGCATAAACTCTAGAGTTTAGTGGGACATATATATATATATATATATACGTGTGTGCGCGTGCACACACACACACACTAAAACAAAGCAATCTAGAAGTTTTCTCTCTTTTTTTAGTTTTTAATCCACATAATTTTGTCTCTAATGAATCAATTTCATGGATTTTATTTGTTGTTGGCCATGTCCAATGGATTTCCTAGAGCTCTGCTTCATCATATTTTAAGAGGTTTATCACATCTAAAACCTCTCCTAAATCGTATGCAACTAGAAAAATTCTCACTATTCTCATCATAACTTACCTATTGTTGGGAGGGTTTTGGACCAAAAGCAAAGGCTGAAGACTTCACCTATCTTTTTCTTTAGGCGAAAAAAGAGGTAGAACTACTCTATTTTGGACAAAAAACACAAGGGCAGAACTACTTTGTAGTCATTTATTTTTGCTAATTATATATATTTTTCTAATCGAGAGAGTTTGCTAATTGGTCACTTTTTGGGTGATCACCCTCTGTGACTATCTGTTATTTAGCCATCGATCATTTTTCAATCTCAGACATAGGTATGTTTTTAGACTTTAAGTCTCAGTTGGAGACATTGTCAGAGGTTTAGGAGTTATGTTTTTCTCATTCTCATATTAATGTTAAAGTCTTGATTATTATTGTTAAAGTCTCCCTTAATAATCACCATTTCAAGTTCATGTTTTTCTCATTATCAGATTTAAATCTCCCTTTACAATCTTATCATTTTTTCAATTTCATTCTCAGTCCCCATTATTCTATCATTTTTCCAATTTTATACTCCTAGCCCCCATTATTGTTGTTGGCAACACTATTTGACAGATTTTTTGGGTGAAAGTGTGAAAACCTCTTACCATAATTAATTTTATGGCCATTGTTGAACAACTCTATTCATATGTTCCGGTTAGGAAGACAATCCAAGTGGGTCGGATTTTGGATAGGCCTCTCAAGTCTGACCCATTATAACATACCTATAGATTTCTAAACTTGGTCTAGACTGCTTTTAACTATTAAACCAGTCATGTTTGGTCTTCTCGAACTGGTCGATTTTAACTACTAAGTTGTTCACATTTTAACTCTAATTATTACCTTTTAATTATTAACTAATAATAACCAATTATTACTTTTACTTTCTCAAAATAATTAATGGTATTTAAAATTGGGCCAAAAATAAGTATTAAATATTATCAATTATTTATTCAATAAATTGTAATATTTTTTCTTCAAAATTTAGTACTTTTTACTTATTTGATTTAATGTTTTCAGTAGTTAGTTATGAATGTTATTTCAGTAATTTTAATAGTTATTTTTTTCTTAAATTAAATATTGTCAATAGTTAATCTTTTCAATTATTCAATAATATTAATATTTTCTGTTATTCACTGATTTTAATATTTTTTATACAAATAATTTTTTGTATAAATTATTATTACTTTCAGTTATTCAATATTTAATATTTCAATAATATTTTTAATTCATAATATTTTTATGGAGAAATATTATAGAATAGTTAACAAATTTCTTAATATTTTCTCCATAAAATATTATAAAATTATTGAAAATGATCAAATAATTACAAACTAATATTTCCTAATTAATTACTGAAGGTAATTACTGAACATTACTTCAAATTTTGAAATATAAAAATTCAAAATATTCACTAAAAATTCTGATAATTAGTGAGAATACATATTGAAAACAATTACTTAAAATAACTCTGTAAAAATAAAAATTTCTGAAAATTTCTAAAAATTTTAAAATTTCTGAAAATTTTAAAATTTCTGAAAATAGCTCAAAGTATTGAATAATTTTAAAAATTCAAAAAATTTACTGAAAATTCCAATAATTAGTGAGAATAAATATTGAAAATAATTACCTAAAATAGTTTTAAAAATCTGAAAATTATTGAAAAAATTGGGCAGGCCCAACCTAAGTTTTGTTTAGGCCTAGGTTTTTTGTTTTTAATCCAAGACCATCTTGAAGTTCGAAAACTCAAGCCCAACTTGTGCAAAAGCTTTGGTTGAGTTGGGTTAGGCTCGGGTTGGGTTCACCCTATTTGAACCCCTATCTCCTTTTGCTTTAAATTCTTTTAATTAGACCTGGCGATTGGGTTGGGTAGGTCGGGTTCGGGTTCGGTCAAGGTGCTTCGGGTTGGGTTGCCAAATGCTAGACCCTAACCCTAAATGTTTGGGTTAGGATTGACCCATGGGTCATTTCGGGTCATCCCAAAAAATAATTGAATTTAAAAAAAATAAAGAAAAATTACATGAAAAATGTCAAAATTAAAAGAATTAACCTTAAAATTCCAAATATAAAATAAAAAGCTCTAACATTTAACAATTTCAAGAGTAAACAATAAAAAGTAAAGACGAAAGAGAAAAAATTAAAGAGTGGAAATTTCTAACAATGCATAAATAATCCCAATTAGACTTGACAATCGGGTCAACAGGTTGACCCATGACCCAACCCAACCCAACCCAATTTTTTCGAGTCGGGTCATTTTCACGTTCGAGTAGCTAAATATGAGACCCTAACCCTGTTTTTTCGGGTTGGATTGGGTCGGGTTTGCGGGTTGGCTCAAATTTTTGCCAGGTCTACTTTTAACAAAGTTTATGCATCGCACTAGTCCCAGTTAGTATATATTATATAAAGTGACTCAATCCACATGGCCTTATCTTCTTCAAAACTCACCCCAAAATCCCTTTTCAAATTTTCCATTTTTTGAAGTTTTGAATTTTTTAATTCCACGTAATTGGTGAATTTAACCATTTGCAGCCATGTTCTAATATTTGAGAAATTTTAGAACTACTTTGTTCCAAAAATTTCTATCACTATCTTCTCTTTCATATTAATTAAGAAACTATATCCCACCTTTTTCTCCTAAAATCCCATAGCCCTTTCACTTTCCTTTCAAGAAACCTTCTCCATCGTGTCACTTAAGGAAGATACTTAGATTACACTTAACTATCCCATACGTTACTAGATTCTCCCAAGATAGATGAAATTAATTTTGATAAATTATTTTGATAGCTTTTGTAATTAATTTTGATAAATTGGTTAATTTATTTTGGCAAATGAATTTTTGTAACTTTGGTAAATTAATAACTGTTGCTGCCACAGATGGGGCCGAGGGCGACAAGGGAATTTCTCTGGTGTCTGAGGCTAATGAGTCCAACCTGTAAGCAGGAGAAGAGTTAGAAGCCCCGAGTGTTATCCCAGGGGCAGAGACTTCGACGATAAAGTTAGCCAAGTGCTAAAGAGGGGTTGGACCAGGCTTGAGACTCGGGCTCGGAGTTTAGTCCTTAATAGCTAAGGAGAATTCTCTTGGGATTCTGAATGCAAGAGAGCAAGTGTGTTTACCTTGGGATGGGAACCCTCTTTTATAGCTGAGCTTGCCTTAGAGTGGTTGGAGGTAGTTAGAGATGTGCGGCTAGAATTCCATTTGGCTAATGCCACATGGTGTGATCCGATGCCTGCCAAGTATACCTACATCAATAACATTTAGAGAAAACATCAAAAATTAATTTTAGTAAATTAATTTTGCTTAATTTTTATAAATTAATAATTTCCAAAGATTAATAATAGTTTTCGTAATTATCAAACAATAATTTTATTAATTTAATAACGTTGGTAAATTAATTTAGAGATAATTAATTTATGTAAATTGTTTATGGTAATTTTCATAATGAATTTTGATAAATTAGTTTTGTCGATTTTGTTAAATTTTGTTATATTCCCAAAAATTAATTTATCAAATTAACTTTGACTTATTTTGGTAAATTAAAGTTTAGCCAAAAATTATTATTTTTCTAATTTATGAATGAATGATTTTGGTAATTTTATGAAATTATTTATTTATTGATTTTGTTACTTTTAGTAAATTATTAATTAATGAAAGTTAAGTAATTTATCTAGTTTTAGTAATTTTTGTACTTTAATTTTGTTATATGGAAAATTAAATTTGTGATCCGTTTTTGTTATATTAATTTTGTTTGTTTGTTATATTAATTTACATAAAATTTTAATTCTTGGTAAATAAATTTTTCTAATGTTGCTAATTTCTGGTGTTTAATTATTGTAATTTTGGTTATTTGGATTTAGTGAAAGCATCCCAGGATTCGAAATGTACTTTCTTTTGTTCAGATTTATGCCCCCTCCAGAAATCGGGACAAGTGTTGTCAATTTGTTGGCGTATTTGCTTTGGCATAGCATGACACTGCATAAAGTAGGGATTGCCTCAGCTCAAGTGTTGATTTAGCAAGTACTGATCGCCCGGCCTGTGAGAGTTAATGAATCTTCCAGCCATCGAGTTTCTTTTTTACTAGATCAAATCAGCCCCCACAATACTGCGCCCCACAACGTTCCACAGCACATCTGGGCCGTGTATTGAAAATATTTTTGGATGATATTATCGGAAATGATGATGTCATTAGGAATATACTGTAGGACGTTGTGGGGGATGATTTGAAATCCTTCTTTCCACGCTCTACCACCTCATGCCTGGGTTTCTTAAATATTTTTCATTGAGAGGCATAGGTTGAACCCCGAGGTGAGTGACAATTTGGTGGTATAGGTGCGTCTTGGGGTATTTAGACTGAAGTGTATATATTCCTGCAGGGTGTTTAGTTTTGTGGGCATTTATTTAATAAACACTGTCACATGGGTGTCATTTCAATAGTTTCCCTTTCTTGTTCTTCTGTACACATCATGAATGATAAAAGTAGACTTCGGTTTTTATGCATATCTACCGTTTGGAGAAGTTATTTTTTAAATCTTCTACAAACAGTTAGACGTTTTTTCACTATTATGCTGATGTTGAGCTTAATGACCCTAATTGTCATAAACAATTGTAATTATTATCTTTCTCAATTTTACAAATAAATAAAGTACAAATGTTGAATGAAAAAATATAAATGGAATGAAACACATACTTGGTGGGTGTCAATGTGCGATTGTCCAGGGGCGTTGTTAGCGTACAAAAGTAGCAAGAGAAAACTAGGAAAAATTAACAGTCCTTTGTGCCTCAAAGTGGGGTCTTTTTGGCCCAATACTTTTGCTTTGTGTCATATCAACCGAACACTACTGTAGCTCAAATTCGGGTTAGGAAGAAGGTACTAACGGGTTGGATTTTCCTTGCAATGAAACGAAATCCGACCCATTTGATTTAAGTGAAATTGGTTAAATTAATTCAGTCCGGTCTGGGCAAACCGATCCAACGTAATTAATTTTGCTTGGTTAGATTTTATTTACTTAATTAGCTCAAGTAGCCCTTTACAAAAAAAAAAAAAACTTAGATTGCCTAAATCACGTTTTCATTTCCTTAGAAAATATAATTTTGTTTTGTTCTAATGCCTAACTTATTTCATGCTTTTGAAAATTGTGAAACCCTATGATTAATATTTTTAGGGACAATTTCTTTAAACTATCCTTATTGTTTGCAAAATTGATTAAGTATATCTTACTGTCTACATATTATTTTAAAATATCCTTACAATTTCTAAAAATTGATATTGCCACGAAATGTCGAATTTATTTTCCACTATTCCTCAAATTTTAAAATAAAACTCAATTGATGAACAGTTGCAATGACCATGTTTCGGAGATGAATCGAATTTACGCTTCCTTTATCTCACCAGGAAGACCCCGTGAGGTGATACCGGCCGGGATTTCCTACGACATGGAGCAAGCATTATTTGAATGCTATGGCTGTTCAGCGGGCCGGCCGTGGAACCCACTGCACAACTAGTTGAAGCCCTGCTCATCTTCTCCCTTCTGGGCATCTCCGTCTTGTCGCCGCTCGTCTTCGATGAAAATCAGAAGTGAATAGGGAAATAAAAAAAAAAAGAGATCTTTTGTGAAAAAAAAATGAAAATCAGATGTGAAATGAGTTTTTCGGTGGAAGAAAGAAAACTAATGTTTATACAAAACCAAAAAGTGAAATGGGTTCTTTAGCTGTTACCATGCTTTCCCAATCAAATGATCTTCATTTTAAAATTGTCTATGATTGTCTCTTCCGACATATTTAGTAATTTATATATTACTAAATCCAATAAGTTTTCAGGTTAGCATTCAGTTTTAATGGAATTAACAAATCTGAGGTCATGCTAAACCTATTGAGGAGCAGACTAATCACAATGCAATTTTACTTTGCAAGGTTGGTTGAGGCAGTTCCCGCTTAAGACAGGGAGGCTCCTTTCATTCTTCCCCTGTCTTTTTAACGTCCAGGTAGAAATTCTGTTTTTCTTGTAACCAAAACAGAGACCGTGAAATGTGAAGAAGAAGATGAACAGAGACTGTGAAGTGCCAATGAAAAGAGGTTACGTACGTATCTGTTCCTTTCTGTGGGAAAATTCATCAAACCAATGCCAATTAATGTAGATCCAATCCTCGTATAAAGAAAAGAAAAAGCTGAGAAGAAAAGAAGGCCAAGGATCTCTTAAAGACGACTAAGCTCTAAAACGAAACTCTCCCTTTCAAGGAAACGAAAATTCTAGAGTGCCAAATGGACTGCCTCTCGGAGTGGGATCGGATTTCACGGGAGGTAGCTCATGTTCTCTGTATGCAGCAACTAATGAAGAAGATACAGAGATCTCCTAAGTGTAGTCCTCAACTACTGTTGCAGCCAGTTCGATACTAACGTATCGTCCTCACCGGTTGCCGACTATGATTTCTCTTTACTACCATTTGATGTATTGGCTAAGGTTGCAGCTTCCTTCGCCCTCCCAAATCTCCAATCAGCTTCCTTGGTTTGCCCTCGTGAAGGGACGCCCTTCATCCTCTCAGGACTCAGGGAGGCTAGGTTGTTCCTTTGACCTCTCATGGTAGATTTGTTGCTTTCTTCTTTCCATGTTTTAAGAAGAACGGAAGTTAAGCAAGTAATTCGAGAAAAAAAAGCTGAGAAGCGAAAGGTTTCTTTTTTCGTTTTTCCTGTATATCTGAATCTTCTCTCCTATTTTCGTCCCGTTAGGTTGTTACTATTCTTTTTCTTCTTCTTGCATTTTGATCTGATCGTCGTGAATACAAGAGATGACGACCCAGGCACAGGGCTGGGTTTTAAAATAAAATTTATATGTCATATGATGTCATATGTGTACGGATTTTATAGAGTTGGTCACAGTAATAGTAATTTAAGACAATATGTAAATAATAAAGATATAGTTAAGTTAATTAATTAAACATAAAAAATAATTTAAGGAAATTGCCCTATTTTTTTTTTATTTTACTGATATACTGTTGAATATTCTTCCTGATCAAGGGTGATTTGGCCCGACCTAGCGAGAAGGGGACATGTGGACGCGACTCGATTAAGGGATGACAGCTCAGCCCGGCAAACCTAGTTTGTAACACTTGAGATCGGGTATTCAGCCACCTCGGCCCAAAACTCACTTCAGCGTCGAGGCACCTCGGCATCCAATCTAGTTTGAAATTAATGAATCGAAGTATAAGCTCGGGGCTAACAACCCGAATCGCCACGTGACCAACTCCAGAGGTCTCTCCAACGGATCCCAAGTTACTCGAGATCATGATGAGCTAACAGATCCCAACTTTTTCGAGATCACGATGAGGACTCATCCCAGCTCCGCCAGAGTTGGAAGTGAAACGATAAGCCTTATCTACGTACTACTCATTCAGAAGCGGAACGAACCCTATCTCCACTCCCCGGAGATCCCGGAGCTCTTTCGTGAGACCCACGATTACTCCAGTATATAAAGACGGGAACCTCAAGTTAAAGGTACGCGTGATTACTCTACTTTCTAGCAATCAAGCTCTCAAGTTCTCAAGCACTCAGCTCGCATTTACAGCATACTAACTTAAGGATCGGAGCGACCTCACTGGGTTAGCCACCCCGGGTTTTCTAATCCTCTGTCTTGCAGCTTGGTCCAATTCGCTACACGACTAAGGTTCAGATCATCTTCCAGCTAGGAACTTCCAAATCACGCATCATCACTTCTCATATGAACTCATTTTCTGTAGCTTTTATTTTTTTTTCTTTTATTTTATTCATTGATATTTAGTGAACTTATTCATGTGGTGTTAGTTATTGTGAGGCTGTTATCGTTGTTGTCATTTTTTTCCTACTTCTATGATAGAAATCGTACTTTTTTCGTGCACTTCGAATTTTTTTGCCTAATATAATGTGGCTAGGCCTAAACTTCTTTTTTCCTAATTTGTAATTAGTGAAATTTATTAATAATTAACATTAATAACTGAAATAATTATCAATATTTAATTAATGAAATTCTTATTCACTATATTAATTACTCATAATCATCAATAAATAATTATTGAAAATTAGTTTCAATTTACTAAATTATTAATTATTGAAAAAATTAAATAATTACTGAATTATTAAAATTATTGATAATTATTTTCTGAAATTATTTACTCAAATTATTGAAGTCATTGAATTTATTGAAATTACTAAAAATAATGAAATATTGAAGTTACTACTAAAATCATTGGGATTTTAACAATCTTAGGTTTGCTAATCAATCTACTTGATTTAGCTTGTAGGTAACTCTCTTTTTCTCTCTCCCTTTTCCCTCTCGCTAAGCATACAGTTTTTCTTTTTCTCTTTTGTTTTGAGGGTTGTATAAATCTGAATAGTAGTGAGAAGAGACATGGTATGCAATGGGATCTCTTCTTAATATCTTACTAATGAAGCCTATTCTGCAGGTTGTGACTAGGTTTCTATAGATACCAAGAAGAATTCCTATGGTCCTTTGTGTAAGTATTTCTTATACTTTCTGTTTGTTCTTGATTCAATTGATTATTCATTCTTTAATTACTATTGTTTCTCAATGATGATTCTTTAATGTAGATTCATCATTTCTCAATGATGATTTTCTTTCCTCCTTAGGCATAAGTCATCTTTTATAGCCATTTCTTCCTAACAATTGTTCTTCATATTTCATTAATTAAATCCTTTTACCAAATTGAAATGGGTCTTTGTTTTCCAATTCTTTAGGGATAAAACCTTTTGTTTCATCACATTTATGGCCATATGTGATCGAGCTCAATAATTTGTTAGTAAGTTCAAAAACTCCTCTAGCTGCTTTGTTCTATATATAATTTTTAATGGTATACGCCTTGGAGCATGTTCTTTGAGGAATTTTTTTTTTCATTCATACTTGAATTGGTTTTTATCTATGCCCCATTTTCTATCTGTATTCTCTTGCTGTATATGGTGTGTATTACTTAGAAATGGATATTCAACTTTTGTATTCATTATATACATGAACACATATTAGAATAAGCATTTATTCTTCGGCACTCATTTTTCAAAAAAAAAAAAAAACACTTTCAAACTCTGCCTTAAACTTCCATTGATTTTTTTTTTTATATAAATATTGAAACCTCCCCTCTCTTTTCTAATTAGACTAAAGCTTTTTGTCGGGTGACGTCTCCCCTCGTTATAAATTTGTTGTGTTAGTTATTCTTCTCTAAATTCCAATTTTTGCTCTTTTATGGCCTCTTTGCCAACAATTTGTTTAACTTATTTGGACAAAGACCTTCCCTCATTTCACTCTCTAATAGAGATTCCATTGTGTCCTGTTCACTACTATTGTTAGAGCTGCAATAGTCGTTATTGTTTCAAAAGATAAATCTAGCTAGGTTGCAGCTAGAGGCAGCAGTATAAGAAGTGTGCTTGAACATCTGAAGGAATTATTGTTGCAACTAGAAAGACAAGAACTAATCTGAATATCAAAGTTTAGATTTGTTGTGGTTCCAATTTCACCCTGCAATTGGAAAAGTTGTCGTATGGTGATTTGTAGTTATTTTATATCTTTACAATCACCATCCATCTATTGCTTTTATCATTGTATTTCTGGTTTTCCAAGTTTTCATTGTGGTTTCTCTTTTTTTTTCAACTTGCGACAAGCCCGTGCTGTGCACGGGCAACATTTTGATAGATATAGTGGAGAGAAAATTCGTTAAATGTGCATTTACCAAAAATTGTGAAAAACAAAGTGGAACAAATATTCCAAAATTAATAAAAATTGATAAAGCTAACAAAAAAATATTTATGCAAAAAACAACTTTTATATTTTAGAAAACAATGATAATTTTCAATTTGGTAGAAGTAGATCGTAGAAAAAGTTTTAAGAAAACAAAGCTATAATACAAAAAAAGGGTAAATTTCTTAAACTACTCTTATGGTTTAGCTAGTTGACTAACTATACCCTTACTCTTTAAAAATTGATTGGCACTACCCCTATTCTTTCTAACAATTGACTAACTCTACTCTTACAGTTAGCCTCCGTCAAAACCCGTGCAAAATGCCTTAACTACCCTTTTTATGGTCCAAAATAGTCGGTTTTGCAATGGCGTCCAGAGCCCTGCGGCTTAAAAAATGCAGAGCTCAAAGACGATCCTACAACAAGATTGTGAAGACAGTCTTCAATCTGGTAGAATCTCTCAGGTCTTTTTCCGATCTCGGGCCCCTAACAATCGAACATAGGTGGCCTCCTCTGTCGATTGGTTGACGATGAAATCAAGAGCTGCTACTGCAACTTGGATGGTTGGTTTCAATTGGAAAGGGGAGACAGAACATAGGAGGAGGAAAGAAGAGGGGAGAATGGTCAGGTGATCCTACCGTTGGGTGGAGTTACAAGGCAATGCCGCTGCCGCTGCCTAGAGAAGAGAGAGAGAGAGAGAGAAAGAAAGATCGGAGTTCATAAGGGGTTGCCGCTGCCATCGCCCAGAGGAAGAAGAGAGAGATCGGACTTCAAGGGAGTTGCTAGCACCATCACCCAGAGAAAGAAGAGAGAGAGAAAGAAAGATCGGAGTTCAGAGGGGGTTGCCGCTACTGCCGCACCTATTCGGTTCACTCGTTCTCTGCTTCTTCAACAAAGCACCCCCACTATTGAAGAAGAAGGAGGATGAAGCCGAAAAGTTCATTCTGAGGAGCTCCGGTTGAGAGAACTTCAAGGTTGACGAGGCTGTTGCCCCTCAATCTGAAATGATCAAGCAAATGGTCGAAGAAGAAACCCCACTGAAAGAGAAGGATTAATAGATACTCATGTGAATCAAAAATTTGAAAGATACCAGTAGCAAATAGTAAAGATTGGCTTTAATTTTCTTTTATTCTTTTTTTGGTTCTTGACTATGAAAAGGTCAACAAATGCTTTAATTTTTTTTTTGTTTTTTTTGGTTCTTTTATATAGTGGGGATATAGTGCAGTTGCTCCCCAGTGATCTAGTGTTGATGGGGACTCTGCGAAGAAGATAGAGGGAAGAAAGAGAGAGGTCGGAGGAGGAAGGGTGTGCTATGTTGAGAGGAAGGGGACAATGGTAGCACTGGGTTTTAAAAAAAATTTAAACATCGCATAGTGTCACGTGTGTATGGGTTTTGATGGAATATTAACAGTAAGGGTAGAGTTAGTCAATTGTTAGAAACAATAAGGGTAGTGTTAGTCAATTTTCAAATAGTAAGGATACCACTTAGTCAATTAGCTAAACCATAAGGGTAATTTAAGAAATTTACCCTAAAAATCCAATGATGGTTGAAAGAAAATAATTTTAGACCGACATTATACATTGCCCCATGAAGTCCAACCACCCAACTAGTACAAATCAGAAAACTGTTGTGTAAGAAAAGTTTTTAAGAAAAATCATATTCTATAATTTTTTTGTGAAGAAGTAAAGAATCGATTCATTAAGAAGGTAAAGTACAAGCACATTCAAACCATTATCCTAATGGTTAGACCTGTTCATGGGCCAGGTTGGGTCGGGCTTGGGCCGGGCTTTCACTCTGCATTAACAGATTTTTTTAAGGCCCAAGCCCGAGCCCAGCTCGACCATCGGGCCTACAACTTGGGCCTGAGCCCGACCATCATAAAAAGCCCGAAGCCTGGGCCTGGGCCCAAGCCCGAAGTATAGTTCATGCCGTTGTTGAAGTGGCTGAATAGAGAGAGAGAGAGATTATAAAGAAAAAAATAAAAAACGTATTATTAAATTATTAATATATACTATAATAAATATTATATATTTTATATTATATAAATGAGTCGAATCGGACCATGCTTTTTTGACAAATCCCAAACCCTACCCAACACACAATTAGGCCTGCGGGCCTAATTACATGTCCAAGCTGGACTAGGCCGGGCCGTCGGCCTACCCGACCCATGAATAGGTCTACTAATGGGAGAAACAAATAGACTTCTAAAATCATAAAGAGAACTATAGAAAGAACTGTTAACTTTTAAGTGAGTGGAAGACCAAGAGTAATCTTCCCCGTGATATATTATGCCACTTCATTTTCATGAAAGCTTTTGTTTTGAAATATCCTTAACTTTCTTTCTTGCCATATTGGCCATAATAGTAGCATCGCTTTCTTGATTAGGCCTTATTATAATCTCCAACTGTTTATAAAAGCGGCCATTGGGCATTACTTCTACCAACAAAGATTCTAAGAATCCTTACCAAAATGTTGACGCTCAGTTTGGTTGAGGGCAACAAAGTAAATTCACTCTCAATCTTCGAAGGAGGGCTGAAGGCTTTGAGAGTCCATAGGAGATGAGCCGAGGCCGAGGTGAATCGCTCCTTCGAATACTGTAGAAGCTGAGGGCTGGTACTGGGAAGGGTGTTTGAGGGAGGACGAATTACAATTCCTGTAGTGGTGAATCTGCAAGGGAGAAGGTGTTAGAGGCCTCGAGTGAGGACCCGAGGCGAGGACTCCGATGGTCAAGTCAGTAAGCGTGCATGGTAAGCAGCGAGTCTGGAGCCAAGGGGTCCAGACGAGGTCTCAAATAGTGATAGGTCCTTGGAGGAGAGAGCACTAGAGATCACAAAGGTTTCGAATCCTTTATCTTGTGGGGGGTGCCTTGCATTTATAGCCGGAGCTGCCAAGGGGTAGTTAGGCTTGGATTGTCCAGATGTAAACCATACGAGGGCCTGGCGAGATGTTCTACCAGGGCCATGTGGTGCTCTACGACTGGGTCTGCCTGGTCTGCATCAGGTAACCTTGAGCGTCCTCATGGTAAGCCTATGCGGGCGTCCTCCATTCGACACCCGCTAGCCTTGTATAGGCCAGTCGAATGTGCCTACATCACTTACCCCCCATTCCCGAGGCCGAGGTGGGGGTTCGAAAGGGGCCTCGGCTTCGACCAAAGGGTGTGTCAATATTGGTAGGTGCCATCAGGCTTGTTCAACAGAGTGTACCCTACAGCGGCATTGCCTTCATCTCGCTTATGCTTCGGCCTGATTTTAGTTCATGGAAGAGAGGTGAAGCTATGGATGCCTCGGCTTTAGCTAGGGAGCCCGAGGTGGAGGGGACCCGATTGAGTCGAGCCTGTTCCTTGTACTCACGCGGTGACGGTCTGGGGGTCGTGCGTGGTACGGGATTCACTGGCTGGCGCGTCGGGGTCATGCCTAAAACGGGTCTAGCGTGAGGAGAGCCTTTCGTATGGGGGACGGGCGCTCTGGGTGAACCAGTCTATGCGTCCATCGGGTCTGTGCACTTGGATCAATGGGTTATGGTCAACAGGCCCATCGGTTCACTCGACATCATTTCGTCTTCCTAAGGCTGAGTGTCGGTTCACTAGGCGTCGTTTCGTTTCCCTGAGGCTAGGCACGCGTTGGTTTACTTGGCGTCGTTTTGTTTCCCCGAGGTTGGGTGCCGAGTGTCACACCACGGATGGTCAGCGAAGGTCTCACGACCGTTGGATCTAGTAGGATCTGATCCATTCATTTTTCTATAAATAGGGGCCTTAGTGGCGATTTTTCTCTGTCATTTGTCTCCAGGCGCCCTTGCTACCGAGTGAACTCTGCTCTCAGACCTTCAATCCTTCAACACACCTCGTCTTCACTCTTCTCTCCCTCATTTATTAGGTAACTTTCAAACCATGTCTTTCTTAGATTTTGGCCCTGAGTTCTATGAACTTCCGAATGGTTTGGAAGGGAGCTCTCCTTAGACTCCTTCCCCCCTTTCTCCCTTAGGTCCATTGGTTGTTGTCCCCCTTCAGCGAGAGGTGATGGTACTAAGGGAGAGGGTAACCTCCGGGGGTGCCGAGGGTAGCCACCAAGGCGATGACCCTCCCTATGAGAGCATCAGATCCATGACACCGAGGGAGGCGGAGGGGTCCCCCTAAGCCGAGGGGGAGTAGATCCCGGAGTCCATCCCGAGGACGATGGTCGAAAGCACTGCCCGAAGGGTGGCGATGGCTGATCTTCCGCGTTCAGAGTTCAACAACACTTTGGACATGGACTAGGTAAAGGCCCTAGCTAGGAGGTTTCACATACCTCGGTCTTACCAGTTTTGGGTTCCTAACCTTGGCGATCGGCCGTGGACTCCTAAATATGGGGAAATTTGTATATACCAACATTTTTTAGAGTTCGGCCTTAGGTTTCCTCTCCATCCTTTGATTTCCATGATGCTGGAGTGGTATGGCATAACTATGAATCAGCTCATCCACAACTCCATTAGGACTGTTATAGCTATGCTGGTGTGGGCTTGGCTTCAGGACGTAGAGTTGACCCTGAAGACATTTCGTGCCATGTTTGTGCCGAGGAAGCACTCTTCCAAGGGCAGCATGTACTACCTTCAACCATAAAGGGGAAGACCAGTTGATAACCCCATATCTATCAACAACCGGAAGGGCAAATTCTTCTTCATCTCCTGCCCTGAAGGTTGGTCATTCAGGTTGAAGTGGGGAGAGGACTGTACGACGGTTGAGAAGTGTCCCCCTCCGCTTCGGGACGAAGAGGCTGTTGCCGTGGTGCACCTTATCGTGTTGGGGACAGTCAAGGGCAAGGCCTTGGTGGAGGAGGAGCTCCTCCTGGTGTTTGCAGGGCTCAGCCCTGCCCCCCTTGGTAGGAGAGGTTTCATAGCTTTTTTACACATTCCCCTCATCCTCATTTGGTGTACTAATTCATAGTCTTTCTTTTGCAGAGGTACCCATGGACGCCAAGAAGCTGCTGCTCGAGAGTGCCCGCACCAAGCAAAAGGCCCAGGCGGGGAAGAAGGCAGGAGACCAGACGTTGAGGAGGCCTGCCGAGGACGTGCCTGCAAGGAATGAGCGGGCGTCGGTCCCCACCAAGGGGGTCATTCAGCAACAAGTCCCCGCCAAGGGGGCCACTCAACAAGTCCCTGCCAAAGGTAAGAGGCCGGCCGAGGGCACCCAGAAGCTGACTAAGATGGCGAAGAAACCTGTTGAGGTGGCCGAGGCGGGTAAGAAGAGGCCTACTGAAGAGGCCCTGAGAGAACAACCGCTAAAGAAGGCGGCCCACGGCGAGCGTCCTACTGGGGACACCGCGACGAAGAAGCCTCCAACTAAGGGGCACCCCATGGGGCCCTCACCCACCCTGTTGTCAGCACAAGAGCTCACTGGAGGAGCCGAGCAGTCTTCCAAGGTCTTCTACTGGTGATTTTAAATTTTAATATCAATATCAATAAAAATAAAAATATTAAAAAGCCAACACGTGTTCATATAAATATGAGATTGGAAGAATATAAAAACATTAAGGGGGCGTTCTATTTTCAGATTTTGAGAGGAGGAAAGTTGGTCAATGGGATTTTGGTCCCCATTGACCAAGAATCCCATGTTCTTTTTTCAGATTTGTGTGGAGACCAAGGAAAAGTTTATTTTCTTGGGTATCACTTACTCGGCCATCTCCTAGGTGGGTAAATAACTTTCCCACCTAAGGGGAAAGTTTTCGACACTTGAATGGGACAAAAATGCCCTTTTTAATAATGGATTTTTATGGCTAAAATGGCCATTACTTTATTTACATGAGAAATAAAAGAACATGGGTAAATGCACTTACCCAGGTAAGTGTTTCCTAGAAAAAGTTTACCTAGGTAACTGCATTTACCTAGGTAAGTAACTTACAGAAAAGCGAACAGGCCTAAATAACAAATAAATTATATCGTATGTAGAGGTACACACATATATAGAGGGAGAGAGAGGACCAAGGTAGATGATATGCAAAAGTTAGATAAATAATAGGGAAAATTCTCGATTAGTACCCTGTACTTTGGGCCTAGTGCCACTTTGGACCCCGAACTTTAAAATGTGAAAATTCAGTACCCAAACTTTTAAAACGTGACAATGCAATACCTGTTGTTAATTTGCCATTAACCAGCCGTTAAGTGGCATTTGAAAAAGACACAAATGCCCTTCAAGTGTTTATTTTCTTTATCAACCATCTAAACATTGACAAAAAATTAACAGTCCCAAATCCTTGCCTTTTCCATTCAAGAAAGTTGGGGTCATGTTTGGGTGGGCATTCTGGTGACCCCAATACTCTTGAATAGAAGGGGCAATGATCTCAAAATGTTAATTTTTTGTCAATGTTTGGATGGTTGATAAAGAAAATTAGATAACACTTGAAGGGCATTTGTGTCTTTTTCAAATGCCACTTAACAACTGATTAACAGCTAGTTAACAACAGGTATCGGATTGTCATGTTTTGAATGTTTGAGTACTGAATTGTTGCATTTTAAAGTTCGAGGACCAAAGTGACACTAAGTCTAAAGTACAGGGTATTAATCGAGAATTTTCCATAAGTAATATCAAAACAATCGATCATATCGTATGGATATGATCCATTAAGGTCTGCAAAAACATTGGATAAATAAAAGTTAAAAATATTAAAAATAAAGTAACCAATGTGTACAAAGCAGATATCAAGGATCTGAATCCAAAATTCCCTTGATGGTCTCTCGTCTAGAAATGAACAACTCAAGAAAAAAGAAAATAGTCAACCCATTCACTAAAAAATGACTAAATAATAGTCCTGCTCCTCCTCCTCACTCATTTCCTCCAGCCACCGTCATCATAACAGTACTAGCAAAGTGACCGGTCTATCCATTTGTTAAAGATATCAATATGTAAACATGGCCTCAACAAAGAAACGATATGGAAGGATGCCTTGAAAAGAAATAAAGAAAAACAACATTAAAATGGGAAGGTCGGACTCCCACTTCCTCTTCCTCTCCCTCCTCCGACCATCATCACCACTCTTTCTATGCTCTTACATCCATTGCCATGCGAACTTTGCCACTGATTCTATCCCTATAAAAAATGACTAAGTCGAGTGCAACGGTGCACAAAGTGAAATTATTTAAAGCTATAAAGATAAATTTCTTGTTGCCAAAAGATAAATAAGAAGGTTTAAACCAAAGAAACGTATAAATAGGATGGGTTTCAAATCCAACCCATGGCAAACCCTGCATTAGAGTGGGAAAAAACTTAAAAAAAAAAAAAAACATATAAGTTAAATATATATTTAGGTCGTTAAAAGAATAAGGGTCTTCTACTTAAACGATTCCATAGTATTTACTACTCACATGCTACAATATAATAGAACTCTTAAATAATTAGTATATAGGAACCAAAAACCAAGCAACCATCTCTCGAGCAATCAAAAACTGTGAAACCATCTCCTAAGCAACTGAAAATCAAGCAACAATGCTTGAAAACCCCCATAGTAAAAACCCCAATCAAGGGGGAAAACTAGTTAACCACAATCAATCATCCAAACCACGAAACCATAACCAACGGAAGCATTGAGCCCTAGCGAAGCAAACCATAATCAAATAGGTGAAAAACCTCAAGAGCAAATAGACCAAGCAAATCCATTGAAGCACCAACCACTACAAGAGGAGCAGATGGAAGAATAATTTCATTTTTGGCTCAATTTTAGGAAACATGGTTTTTATATTGTTAAAGGTGGCATTTGATGAGAGAGAATTAAATGAAGTGAAAAATAATAATTCAAAAGACATTTTTTGCCATCACGATTAGAGAGGTAGTAAGGTGGTGTTTGATAAATCTGAAATCCAAAATCTGAAAAGTTAAAAAGATATTAAGTGTCTGAAATTTGAAAATAGTCATAATGCTTTTATACTTTTTAGATGCTTTGAATAAATAAGGTTATTTGTGTTTGATCAACCATTCAGCATCTAAAGTTCCCTAATTTTACGATTTTACCCCTAGAACAGAGTATTTGATAATTTTGAGTTCAATTTGCACTATTTCATATCAAATAATTTATGAAATTCAAAATGATATTGAAATAATATGAATAAAAAATAATAAATATTACAATTACAATTATTAAAAATAATTGATGACTAATAAAAAATATTAAAGTAATTAATATTTAATAAAAATTAAAATAATTAATAATGAAAAATAATACAATTAAAATTAATAAAATAATTAATGACTAAAAAAAATAGTTACATAATTAATACTTAATAAAAATTAAAATAATTAATAATTAGTCTAACAACAAAGTAATCAAAGCCCCAACACGCATCGCTGCTACCTAGTTGAGAACATGATCGGTTCCAAAGGTTGAATGGAAATCTGACTATTTTGATGACAAAACTCCCTCACCGACATCTACTTCATTACGGTTCTTGTTTTCTATCACAGTCTTTTTGAACCTAGTATTCACCATGAAAATCTCATCTTGAGTTCCCCTGGAGTCGAGGATGGAAGCTTTCAACTAGAATGGAAGCAAAAACCTCTATTCTTTGGTAGGAAAATACTTCATCACATCATCCAATGCCCCTTTCCAATCTGCCACTTTTCTTTCTGGTTTCACAACGTTCCTACTTTTCTGATCCTCTATATTGCCTTCTACCATTAGCTCAAAAGTAGAGAAGCACCAGCCATTCCCCTCACCAGTTGTTCGTTTTCTTCCTGTCTTCGAGACTCCAACCTTTGTTAGCTTCCCCTTCTTCTACTTGGTTCTTAAACATCTTCTCTACTTGCTATCTTCTTTGCGCAAGTTCTTCCAATGTTTCTGCGATCAGTCTCCACCCCTGTTTACTTTTTTCTTCCGGGAAACCAATTGGTGCCTACCATTTCCAAATCTCACTCAGATCGAGGAAAAGGCCTTTGTTGTTACACTTTTTCTCCATGAAGAATATCTTCATTGCTGCTCCAATGCTGGATAGAGCCGATAGGCGACTGTTTGAAATCCTAAAAATTCGAGAAAATGATGAGAGCTTGCATTTGCAACCATGAAATAGAAAAATGAAAAAAAAAAAGTGGATTTGAGACATACCTGGAGCAGAACACAAATGTTTTAGGGTTGGGTTTAAAACGAGGCATAACGTGTCATTTCCAAAACAATGTTGGGGTGTTTTTGTCTTTTGGCCACATTTGAAACGTATCTGAGCATGTTAAGGGCCGGGCCAATCTCTTTGAATTTCAGATATGAAAAATCATTTCAGATGCAATACAAACGAGACTGGCATCTAAAAAGTAAATTTTTCATACTTCAATCTCTAAAAAGAGTTATAAAATGGGGCCTAAATTTAAAAATAAAAAGATATATTTTAGTCAATAAAATTCTTGTATGTAATGATTTTTCAACTTGGGTTAAATTGGGCCGAACCTTTGTTAAATTTGGAATGGGCTTGAACCCATATTCTAGTTCGGTTAACTTCATTTGAGGCTATTTGGCTCACCCTTTTTTCCACTCTTTTAACTTCTCAACCTTTTTGGAGTTTACGAGCATCTTCCCTTATCATTTTTATTGGATAAATCAAACTTCACATTTACCATTTTAATCAATAAAGCTAAAGGTAGCATCATTTAAAACGTAACCAACACAAGATAGGTTTCAAAAAAAAAAAAAAAAAAAACAATTTAATCAGTGGAATTTCTCTCTTAAGCTTCAATCTTAAAAATAACCTCAAACACGCATAGAAAAGGTAGTTCTTGGTTGTTTGGCCTCAATTATCTACCATTGGATAAGGAGAATTTCCCAATATTGGTTTGGAGTATTAGAGATCTTGGGAGGTAGGAAGAGATGATGGATTGGATATTCACCCTACTTTTTGGTACTCTAATTAGACTTTCAATGCCACAGGTTTCTCAACACCCACTTTTTACTCGACCCCTCATTCAACCTCCTTAAACAACCCTTTTTTAGACCCGAAACTCAAAAACAAAATCAAATTGACCTAAGACTTGTTAAAACCGAAAAAATCCCCTTTCATGAATCACATTACTCCCTTCTCTAATGCCCAATCTATGTGATGTTCAAACCTTGACACCCCAAATCCAAATCTGACACATCTATTGCCTTAAGGATGCTAAGATACGATCAACCCCCAAATCCCATTGCAAGTTTATGATGATTAACCTTAAAAATGCCAACATTTAATTTCGACGATCATGAACGAATAAAGTTAGACAACTGAGATTAACCAATTCTTTCTTACATCAGAATCATCCACCTGAATCCTCACCTTAACTTATTCCCATACACTAAATTTTCTCCCAAAATTCCTTCGTTTGATCAACCATCAAGTAGAGATTCTATTTTAGCAAATCTGGTTTATCAAAGCTTATCATTAATTATCCTAGTCTCTTTGACCAATCAAACCTCACCATTGTGTTAAAAAACCCAAAAAAACCCCACTACATCAAATTTCATGATCAAACTCCTCCATTTGATCGTTAAATAAATATGAGATTTCATTTCAACCATAACCTTTAATTGGTAAACCATAAGCTAAAACTTGGACCCAAATCAAATCTTTCAATCCACATGTCTAATCAAAGTTCCATCATTTTTATTAGATTCAGGATGTCCAAAAATGTCTACCCACCAGATTTCATTCCAAAATCACTCGTTTGACATTTCACTAAGATTCCATTTTAGCAAATCTCATTGATTGAGAGCATACCGACCATAAATCTCCATCATCTAATTTTTATTGAACCAATCAAACCACGCCACCAGATTAAATCACTACTTCATCTATCCCAACTTAAGACCTCAAAAGGGTGATGATTGATGTGAAACTTGTGCTTGACCTGTCCAAACACCTAGATTAATGAAATTTTGCCTAATAAACTTAAGAAAAACAAAAACTCAAAAATACCCCCACTTAAAGCTAAGAAAAGACAAAATAGTTGTGATTAGCTTGTTAATTTTACGTTTATGCCATTGACAGCCCCAAATACGAGACTACAATGATAGGCACACCCCAAAACCTCATTGGATACACAAAACCCGTGAAAATCAACCCCAAATTGAGAAGAATCATTTCACCAAAAAAGGAAAGCTTGATTGAACAATTTTTTTCTTTGAAAAATCTTTACCTTATTCATGAAAAAACACTCTTGAAGCCTTTTCTCTAGATTTTGGGATTTCAAGCAATCATGTATTCTAGTGGTTTTCATTAAAAATTAAGCCTAAACCATTCCTATATTGGACTGCTATACTAGCTTGGAGAGAGGATGTCTAGCACCTTCCCTCTCCTAATCCTTTTGAATCCAAAATCTCTCGATCGAGTGCCTAGGTAGAGAAATTGAGTATTCTATCAAAGAATGTAAAATTGACTTTCAAAGCTGAAAACGAGGGCTTTTTTTTTATGAAAAATGGGCGACTCCTTTCCTTTGAACCGCCATGAACTTCCTGGAGCTGGTGCAAGGCGTTGTATGCTAGACCTGATGGAGGGTCAGCCTCTTCATTGCAAGGATTGCCTAAACACCGATTTGTCTGCAAGTTCATTGGTGCAAACAAATCTGAACTTGGGCATTTTCTTTTTAACCCATATTTTCATGCTTGTCAGATTGGGCTATTTTTCTTCCTTATCATATTGTTTTAAACAACTAATATGATTTAAGGATCCATGATTAACAACTGATAATGATAGTGGATAGAGGGAGTGGTATGGTACTGAATCAGTAAAACAGAATTTAAGTAGCTAACCCATATTCAATGCTTAGATAGTGATTTTTTTAACAATAAAACTAGGCATCCAGAGTTTTCTTTTTCATATAATTATTGCTTTCGTAATAACCTTCTTATATAAAATTCTTAAGCAAGGTGGTTTGAAGAGTGTTTTAAAAGCTTATAACAGACGAGATGGCAGAACTGGTAAAACAATGAACTGGACAGCATTCCAGTTTCATTTGTTTAGCGGTTCTGTCTGGCTGGACAGTTAACCACCGGACTGAACTAATTAAGCGGTGGAATTGGGAAGATTTCTAGTTTTATGTCCATTCCCGGTTTTAAAACATTTGTTTTGAGTAGAGATTACAGGATAGTTGATGATTCAGTTTATCCCATATATCAAGAAACTGTTTAACTTTAGGCAATGTTTGGTTTGAAGGAAATGTACGAAAAGGAAAGGTAGGAAGATCTTTATAAATCTTGTATTGATTTCTCTGTTTTTTTCCTTCCTTTACCTACCTTTTCCTTTAAACCAAACATAGCCTAAAAGTTTAAGCAGTTGAGATCCTTGAATAAGTTTTTATTCTTAATATATCCCTTCACGAGAAAGCCTATTTGGGATTAAAGTATAGGCCCGTTCTTACCTTATGCTGAAATTTTAATGAATTATAATGGAGTGGCGATGGATTGAAAACTTGACTACTTGGTCAAATAGACTCAATATGAGATCCCTGAACATGTTTTTATTTTCTAACCATAGAAAAGAAGAAAAGAAGTTACATGCCAGAGAAACTGGGTTAAAATCTTCTTTGAATTAACCTATTTATGGAGAATGCTGTGCTGAAAAATATCTCCATTTCATCATTAATCTTGATTCCAACAGAAATACTCAAAACTCATTAACTGGTCGGGGCAAATAATTTTCAAGAAATGCCAAGCTTTGTCAATATTCATGGTTACAACAAAAGTTCCATTACCGCGTAAATAGTAGATATTAATTAAGAATTAATCTCCTCCTATGCTACTGTGTGAACCATCCAAGAAACTTCAGCAGGTTATTTCTTCATCTCTAATTTACACTGCTTATATAAGAAACAAC